>NC_137878.1:0-55000 GCF_963924005.1 Protomyctophum bolini | reverse complement strand
TTTTTTGACAGAAATACATTTGCATTTAATTATAGACATTGCAATTCCCCTTTATAATAATAAGACGTTATTAATGTGAATTGAACTTGTCATATAAAATGGACAATCTTTGCAAATTACTCTCTGACCCCCCCCCACCCCCCCCCCCACCGATCACCTATCCTATAGAACAGCTTACAGGCGTGACAAATAAAACAAAAGAATGGATACGCCCTGAACCCACTCATCAGCCCCATATATAGCCGCCTGTAGATCTGATTTACTTTAAAAACTTTTTTCAACCATGGCGTATATGCAAGATGGAGCAAGAGGCGGACGCATACTGGTTCTTGACGGCTTCAGGTATCAGAGGAACAAACAGAGGGGACAGAAAATCTTTTGGCGCTGTGCACGAAAGACTTGCAACGTTTTTATCCAGACTGGCTTTTTTGACGTGAATGCAGCCAATGTTGTTATAAATGTGTTGGCACAACCGCCCCAGCACAACCACGATGCAGAAGATGACGTCATTAACGACTTGGTTTTTCGTGGTGAACTTGAGGCCTTGGTTCGCGCAGACCCCACGAAACCTGTACGTCGTGTTTATGATGAAGCGGTCACGGCAGCGAGACGGGTCCGGCCACGAGTAGCCCTGCCAGAGTTCCACATCGTATCAACGCATTTGAGACGAATGAGACGCGGCCTTTTACCCGAAATTCCTGCCGTGGTTGCAGATGTGAACATCGCTGGGCCCTGGGCCTCGACGTGGAACGGCAATCGTTTTTTGTCTTTACTCGACCCTGACTGGGAGTTTGTCATTTTTGCAACTGACGAAAACTACCGACAACTGAGCCGGTAATTAAATTAACTATATTAACCTATATCTTAATTTTGCTATGACACTATTTGATGTTAATTTGACATTAATTTCTATTTTACTTTCCCAGATGCCCAGAGATTTACGTTGATGGCACTTTTAAATCCTGTCCAGCACCATACCTCCAGTTTCTGACCATTCACGGAAGGTAATTATTAGTGTTCAAATGTTATCCAAATTGTTGCTTACAACCATCCGTCTGTGTCCCTGATGTTTGTGTGTTTTATAAAAAGAAAACCTTACAGAGAGATGAATTAGTGTAGGCATACATTATTTAATTGTGACTTTTTTATTCATGTAGGTACAGAGAAGACAGGGTTCTACCATTTGTGCTTTGTCTAACAACCAGCAAAACGGTGGGCGTCTACCGGGCGATTCTCAGCCATGTGAAGGGCAAGGTTTTGGAATTAACTGGCCAACGCTGGCGTCCGAGAAGAGTCGTTTTGGACTTCGAGGTCTCAATGCTCCGGGCTTTGGAAACAGAGCTTCCACGTACAGCGCAAAGTGCCTGCTACTTCCACTTCACACAGTCTCTCTGGAGACGGGTTCAAGCTTTGGGTCTCGTGGCGAGATATCGGGACGTCGACTCCCTGAGGAAATGCATTAGGAAGATAATGGCCATTGGGTATGTTTTTATATCAACTTTTTAGGCTACATAATATTACGCTAAAGATCTGTTTTCATTTACTGCTCTAAACAAATCCTTGTCCTTGTTTTCCATTAAGTTAAATTGTAATTAATGTCTTTCTGTTAATCATTACAGGTACCTACCACCAGACGTCGTGGCAGACGCCTTTGCAGGACTGTCTGATTCTAGGTCGACCGCCCGTCTCACCCGGAGATTTCCTAGCCTACAGAGGTTCATCCTGTATGTGAACCGCAATTACATCCGAGACGGGTGTCAGTTTCCCATTCCGTTATGGAATGTCTACGAACGTGACATCTCCAACCGCACAAACAACAGCGTTGAATGTAATAATTGTTTTCTATTTCATTTTTAAATAACACAATTACAGAAACTCGCTATCACTGAGATGTCACCCGTTCTAATCTACTTTTTTTATCAACTTCAGCATTTCACCACAGGTGGAATCTTACCCTTCAGCGCAGACATCCTAACATCTGGGTATTCCTCACCTATTTGAAGGACGAACAGAGCCAGACAGAGGCCCATGCACGCGCCGCACGCCGCGGGGAGCCGGGGCCCCTGAGACGCTTGAAATGGAGAAAACTTGAGAGACGCATTAAACGCCTCAAACGAGACTACGCAAATGGACGTCTCAACGGAACGGAATACTGGAATGCAGTGCGTCACGTAATCCAGACTTTTACATGAGGTGAGGAAAGAAAAATAAATAAATTAAACGGTCTGAATTCAGTGTCTTCCATATGAGTAATGAGAACTGACTCCAAATTTTAATTGTGTTTATTGTTACTTTACAGGTGACTCATCGGCTCATCCAGCTCATGCAGGGATGCTGCTCCAGGAAGACAACATCCTGCTTTTTTTTTTAATGTGTCATTTATTTTTATTTGATATTTTTTATTACGTTTTTATGACACAAGATGTATTTTTTATTTTTTTGTAATTTTGTTGCACCTTATTTGTTATTGTACATACGAACATACCTTAAATACTTTTTAGTACTTACTTTTTGTCCTTTTTTACCTGTTTTTTTATTGAACCTTATGCACCTTATTTTTTTATTGCACCTTATTTGTTATTGTACATACGAACATACCTTAAATACTTTTTAGTACTTACTTTTTGTCCTTTTTTTCCTGTTTTTTTCATTGAACCTTATGCACCTTTTTTTTTATTGCACCTTATTTTGTTGCTAGTACTTTAAAATTTTGTTTGTTTTTAAATAAAAAATTGTAAGTAGCCTATGTGATTCATTGAAGCAGGCCAGCACTGTCATGTGATGTCTCTCTCTGACGTCTTACTTTTTCAGACAACTATATAGAAACCGTTTAGGGTAGCTAGGGTAATGGTAAATACTTAACTTAAACAGTCTACCTTATGTGGTCTATAGGAAATGAATACTTAGTTTGAGTTTATAATATTAATAAAAAACCCGTTGCTGTCAGATTAATGTAAATAAAAACGTAAAAAAACCCCGTTGCTGTCAGATTAATGTAAATAAAAACGTAAATCAAAGCGTCAATAATCTCCACCCACTATATAAGGAAGGATAACAAATACGTGTTTGCTTTAACCGAGATTTGAACCTGCTATGACATGCAACAAAAACCCATTGCCCTGAACACAAACCGCTAGACTACGAGAGGACTAGTTTTTTCTATGGATGGGTGTCACTAGTATTAAATAAACTGTAAACCGAAAATAAAAAAAAATATTAAAAAAGGACCCCCGTCCCTCCCTCCCACGGCCGGCTCTCTCACACCCCCACCCCCCCTCTCTCTCTCCCCCCCCCCCCTCTCTTTCTCTCTCCCACTCGCAACCCTGACCCCATGTGGGAGGCGGCCCTTTTCCGACAACGCTTTGAGTCGACGAGGCAATTTTCCGACACACGTGCACGCGCGCAGTGTCGGACTATTGTCGTGTCTACCATTGGGGTGAACTTCTGTCTGTCTAATGTCATGTCTGACTGTTGGCGACAGCCTTCTAGCCGACGGAGCAAAGGTCCGACATTGTCGGACCTTTGCCCCGTCGGCTAGAAGGGTGTCGGAAAATAGTCCGCCTCCCCATGGGGGTAGGGTTGCGAGTGGGAGAGAGAAAGAGAGGGGGGGGGGTGTGAGAGAGCCGGCCGTGGGAGGGAGGGACGGGGGTCCTTTTTTAATATTTTTTATTTTATTTTCGGTTTACAGTTTATTTAATACTAGTGACACCCATCCATAGAAAAAACTAGTCCTCTCGTAGTCTAGCGGTTTGTGTTCAGGGCAATGAGTTTTTGTTGCATGTCTTAGCAGGTTCAAATCTCGGTTAAAGCAAACACGTATTTGTTATCCTTCCTTATATAGTGGGTGGAGATTATTGACGCTTTGATTTACGTTTTTATTTACATTAATCTGACAGCAACGGGTTTTTTTTACGTTTTTATTTACATTAATCTGACAGCAACGGGGTTTTTTATTAATATTATAAACTCAAACTAAGTATTCATTTCCTATAGACCACATAAGGTAGACTGTTTAAGTTAAGTATTTACCATTACCCTAGCTACCCTAAACGGTTTCTATATAGTTGTCTGAAAAAGTAAGACGTCAGAGAGAGACATCACATGACAGTGCTGGCCTGCTTCAATGAATCACATAGGCTACTTACAATTTTTTATTTAAAAACAAACAAAATTTTAAAGTACTAGCAACAAAATAAGGTGCAATAAAAAAAAAGGTGCATAAGGTTCAATGAAAAAAACAGGAAAAAAAGGACAAAAAGTAAGTACTAAAAAGTGTTTAAGGTATGTTCGTATGTACAATAACAAATAAGGTGCAATAAAAAAATAAGGTGCATAAGGTTCAATAAAAAAACAGGTAAAAAAGGACAAAAAGTAAGTACTAAAAAGTATTTAAGGTATGTTCGTATGTACAATAACAAATAAGGTGCAACAAAATTACAAAAAAATAAAAAATACATCTTGTGTCATAAAAACGTAATAAAAAATATCAAATAAAAATAAATGACACATTTAAAAAAAAAAGCAGGATGTTGTCTTCCTGGAGCAGCATCCCTGCATGAGCTGGATGAGCCGATGAGTCACCTGTAAAGTAACAATAAACACAATTAAAATTTGGAGTCAGTTCTCATTACTCATATGGAAGACACTGAATTCAGACCGTTTAATTTATTTATTTTTCTTTCCTCACCTCATGTAAAAGTCTGGATTACGTGACGCACTGCATTCCAGTATTCCGTTCCGTTGAGACGTCCATTTGCGTAGTCTCGTTTGAGGCGTTTAATGCGTCTCTCAAGTTTTCTCCATTTCAAGCGTCTCAGGGGCCCCGGCTCCCCGCGGCGTGCGGCGCGTGCATGGGCCTCTGTCTGGCTCTGTTCGTCCTTCAAATAGGTGAGGAATACCCAGATGTTAGGATGTCTGCGCTGAAGGGTAAGATTCCACCTTTGGTGAAATGCTGAAGTTGATAAAAAAAGTAGATTAGAACGGGTGACATCTCAGTGATAGCGAGTTTCTGTAATTGTGTTATTTAAAAATGAAATAGAAAACAATTATTACATTCAACGCTGTTGTTTGTGCGGTTGGAGATGTCACGTTCGTAGACATTCCATAACGGAATGGGAAACTGACACCCGTCTCGGATGTAATTGCGGTTCACATACAGGATGAACCTCTGTAGGCTAGGAAATCTCCGGGTGAGACGGGCGGTCGACCTAGAATCAGACAGTCCTGCAAAGGCGTCTGCCACGACGTCTGGTGGTAGGTACCTGTAATGATTAACAGAAAGACATTAATTACAATTTAACTTAATGGAAAACAAGGACAAGGATTTGTTTAGAGCAGTAAATGAAAACAGATCTTTAGCGTAATATTATGTAGCCTAAAAAGTTGATATAAAAACATACCCAATGGCCATTATCTTCCTAATGCATTTCCTCAGGGAGTCGACGTCCCGATATCTCGCCACGAGACCCAAAGCTTGAACCCGTCTCCAGAGCGACTGTGTGAAGTGGAAGTAGCAGGCACTTTGCGCTGTACGTGGAAGCTCTGTTTCCAAAGCCCGGAGCATTGAGACCTCGAAGTCCAAAACGACTCTTCTCGGACGCCAGCGTTGGCCAGTTAATTCCAAAACCTTGCCCTTCACATGGCTGAGAATCGCCCGGTAGACGCCCACCGTTTTGCTGGTTGTTAGACAAAGCACAAATGGTAGAACCCTGTCTTCTCTGTACCTACATGAATAAAAAAGTCACAATTAAATAATGTATGCCTACACTAATTAATCTCTCTGTAAGGTTTTCTTTTTATAAAACACACAAACATCAGGGACACAGACGGATGGTTGTAAGCAACAATTTGGATAACATTTGAACACTAATAATTACCTTCCGTGAATGGTCAGAAACTGGAGGTATGGTGCTGGACAGGATTTAAAAGTGCCATCAACGTAAATCTCTGGGCATCTGGGAAAGTAAAATAGAAATTAATGTCAAATTAACATCAAATAGTGTCATAGCAAAATTAAGATATAGGTTAATATAGTTAATTTAATTACCGGCTCAGTCGTCGGTAGTTTTCGTCAGTTGCAAAAATGACAAACTCCCAGTCAGGGTCGAGTAAAGACAAAAAACGATTGCCGTTCCACGTCGAGGCCCAGGGCCCAGCGATGTTCACATCTGCAACCACGGCAGGAATTTCGGGTAAAAGGCCGCGTCTCATTCGTCTCAAATGCGTTGATACGATGTGGAACTCTGGCAGGGCTACTCGTGGCCGGACCCGTCTCGCTGCCGTGACCGCTTCATCATAAACACGACGTACAGGTTTCGTGGGGTCTGCGCGAACCAAGGCCTCAAGTTCACCACGAAAAACCAAGTCGTTAATGACGTCATCTTCTGCATCGTGGTTGTGCTGGGGCGGTTGTGCCAACACATTTATAACAACATTGGCTGCATTCACGTCAAAAAAGCCAGTCTGGATAAAAACGTTGCAAGTCTTTCGTGCACAGCGCCAAAAGATTTTCTGTCCCCTCTGTTTGTTCCTCTGATACCTGAAGCCGTCAAGAACCAGTATGCGTCCGCCTCTTGCTCCATCTTGCATATACGCCATGGTTGAAAAAAGTTTTTAAAGTAAATCAGATCAGATACAGGCGGCTATATATGGGGCTGATGAGTGGGTTCAGGGCGTATCCATTCTTTTGTTTTATTTGTCACGCCTGTAAGCTGTTCTATAGGATAGGTGATCGGTGGGGGGGGGGTGGGGGGGGGTCAGATAGTAATTTGCAAAGATTGTCCATTTTATATGACAAGTTCAATTCACATTAATAACGTCTTATTATTATAAAGGGGAATTGCAATGTCTATAATTAAATGCAAATGTATTTCTGTCAAAAAATTATAAAAATCTATTGAAAAATCGAGGATTTACTGTATACAGTGTTAATTCCTGGCGCATTTTTGGAGCACCCGCCCACAGCAGGACACACAATATAATACGAAAAATGTTGAGATATAACTTGTGCTATAATCAATCAGCCAAATCTCAACCGTTCCAAATGGTATACTCTAATGACATTTATATTTTCCATTTTTCATGGGTGTATAAGTCATGCCGCAAGAGAATTGTGTTCATGTAACAGTTATGATGTAAGCGCTGCACACACACACACACACACACACACACACACACACTATGTCGCTATAAATCACGCAGACTCAAGACAGGTCAGACAAAGATAAAGAAGGGAATACTTTATAGGCCTCTATTAGGACTCTATAATGATATACATTAGACTCTATAATGATATACATTAGGCTTCTATTAGTGACGAAAGATGTGTGTGTGAATGAATGAATGAATTAATACATTTTTATTTTCGTGTCTTGTCGTTAAGACCCATCCCTTACGGGATTATAAAACACCAACAACATAAATAAACAATATCACGTTCACTTCCCACACAGAAGTTACACAAAGTATTTGATCAAAACAGAAATAAGCATTATCATAAGATAAAATAAAATACATCACATATAAGTTTTCTTTGTCCGTATGTCCCAAGCTTTCTCTATATATTCTGCTAATGCCAATATCTTTTGTTCGAAAATCCATCTCATTCGCTCTGCATCACTTAACCTCATCAGATCTATATTTTTTACATCTGTTAAATAACTTTTGGGCAATAGAAAATAAAATGGAACTCATTCTCAATATCACAGTGTGTGTGTGTGTGTGTGTGTGTGTGTGTGTGTGTGTGTGTGTGTGTGTGTGTGTGTGTGGGGGTGTGGGTGGGGGTGTGTGTGTGGGGGTGTGGGGGGGTGCTCTAAAGAGCGCTAATAGTTTGTTGTGTGTGTGTGTGTGTGTGTGTGTGGGGGGGGGGGGGGGTGCTCTAAAGAGCGCTAATCGGTTGTTGTGGGGTGTGCCCAAACACCTCACGAGACGGACAGACATCTGAGACTGAACTGGAGGGAGGGGTAGCCTCTGTGTGTGTGTGTGTGTGTGTGTGTGTGTGTGTGGGGGTGTGGGTGGGGGTGTGTGTGTGGGGGTGTGGGGGGGTGCTCTAAAGAGCGCTAATAGTTTGTTGTGTGTGTGTGTGTGTGGGGGGGGGGGGGGGGGGGGGGTGCTCTAAAGAGCGCTAATCGGTTGTTGTGGGGTGTGCCCAAACACCTCACGAGACGGACAGACATCTGAGACTGAACTGGAGGGAGGGGTAGCCTCTGTGTGTGTGTGTGTGTGTGTGTGTGTGTGTGTGTGTGTGTGGGGGGGGGTGTGGGGGGTGCTCTAAAGAGCGCTAATCGTTTGTTGTGGGGGGTGTGTGTGTGTGTGTGTGTGTGTGTGTGGGGGTGTGTGTGGGTGTGTGCCATGCTCTAAAGAGGCGCGTTGTGGGGTGTAGTCGGAAGCGCTAAGCCCGTACATATAGGAAATAAATACTTAGTTTGAGTTTATAATATTAATAAAGTTTGGCTCTTGCATATATGATTATAGGACATTATAAACAGTCTACCTTATAACCAGTATACAACCAGTCTATAGGAAATTAATACTTAGTTTGAGTTTATAATATTAAGGAAGGATATTAAACAAATACGTGTTTGCTTTAACCGAGATTTGAACCTGCTAAGACATGCAACAAAAACTCATTGCCCTGAACACAAACCGCTAGACTACGAGAGGACTAGTTTTTTCTATGGATGGGTGTCACTAGTATTAAATAAACTGTAAACCGAAAATAAAATAAAAAATATTAAAAAAGGACCCCCCCCCCCCCTCCCTCCCACGGCCGGCTCTCTCACACCCCCACCCCCTCTCTCTCTCTCTCCCCTCCCCCCCCCCCTCTCTTTCTCTCTCCCACTCGCAACCCTACCCCCATGTGGGAGGCGGCCCTTTTCCGACAACGCTTTGAGTCGACGAGGCAATTTTCCGACACACGTGCACGCGCGCAGTGTCGGACTATTGTCGTGTCTACCATTGGGGTGAACTTCTGTCTGTCTAATGTCATGTCTGACTGTTGGCGACAGCCTTCTAGCCGACGGAGCAAAGGTCCGACATTGTCGGACCTTTGCTCCGTCGGCTAAAAGGCTGTCGGAAAAAAGACCTGGACCCCCACTGAAGCGTGCATCTGCTCCACCCAAGGCCGAACTAAAAAATTAGTATGGCTCTTTTAAATGTCAGGTCCATGATCAATAAAACTTTCATCCTGAAGGACTTTTTAATGTCTCACAAATTGGATATTATGTTCCTTACAGAGACCTGGCAGCCTGTAGGTGACCTCTCAGCATTTTCAGAACTCCTCCCCTCTGACTGTTCCTTCTTCAGTTCCCCTCGAACCACTAGCACTGGTGGGGGCCTAGCGACAGTTTTTAATTCAAATTTAGATTGTCAACTGATCGAACCTGCCCGTCGTTACCCCAGTTTTGAGCTCCAGCAATTCCGGATAAACCTGTCCTCTCATGTATTCTGTGCTGTCATCTATCGCCCTCCAAAATACAACGCAGGTTTCATCCAGGACTTTGGTGACCTCCTATCGGAAGTCATGGTCAACTATGATCATATTGTGATCTCTGCTGATTTTAATGTGCATGTCTGCTGTGAATCAAAACCCCTAGTAAAGGACTTTCTTAATCTTCTCGATGCTTTTAACCTAACACAATCAGTTACCGGTCCTACCCATGATAAGGGGCACACCCTTGATCTTATTTTGTCTCATGGTCTATCTATCACTGTCACTGACATTTGCACGTCCTTCTGTATCTCCGATCATTTCCCCATCCTATTCACTGCCGTTATTCCCTGTTCCAAAATCAAATCTGCTGCCCCTGCCCGTCGCCAGCGCACCATCACTTCTGCCACTGCTCCTCATTTCTCCCGCATTTTTAACAATTCAGCAATTTGGGCCCTTGATCACACTAGCACTCTGAGTGCGGAGGAACTCCTCTCCATGTTTAACCATACATGCACTAGCACCTTGGATTCCGTTGCGCCCTTTAAGCTCAAAATTAAGAGCACTAAAGCACTCTCTGAGCCATGGCTTAATGTTAACACCCGCGATCTCAGACGAGCCTGTAGACGCGCTGAGAGGAAATGGCAAAAAGATAGACTTCATGTTTCATTAGAGATTCTCCGTGACTGCCTCAGGGACTACCAGAAAGCTGCTGTAGCTGCAAAAAAGGACTATATTTCCAACCTTGTGTCTAAAAACAGTAACAAGCCACAGGTCCTCTTCAATGTCCTTAACTCCATCATAAATCCCTGTGATACATCCCCGGTTGTGCCCTCACTTACTCTCTGTGACAACTTCCTTAATTTCTTTCTAGATAAAATTACTACACTCAGATCTGCCCACTCACCTTCCCTGGTGCCGGCCCTATCCACTCCCACTGCTACCCTCACTCATTTCAAGCCTGTCTCCCTAACCGCACTCACTGATATTGTCAATGCTCTGCGACCAACTAATAGCCCCTCGGACAGCATCCCCTCATCTTTATTGAAAGATGTCTTCAGTTCTGTTGGCCCCACCATTATTTTAATCATAAACTCCTGCCTGAAGTTGGGTACAGTCCCGGCTAATTTTAAACACGCCACTACAAACCTCGTCTTAAAAAGAATAATTTAGACCCCTCCGTCCTCGCTAATTTCCGACCTATTTCCCAGCTCCCATTTTTATCTAAAGTTTTAGAAAAAGTAGTTTACATACAGCTTCAAGCATTTTTAACTACTCATCGTATCCATGATACTTTTCAGTCTGGTTTTAAACCTGGTCATAGCACCGAAACGGCCCTACTTAAGGTTTTTAACGACCTGAGTTTAACCGCTGACTCAGGTAGTCCGGCCGCCCTGGTCCTTTTGGACCTGACTGCCGCTTTTGATACCGTGGATCACAGCATCCTGCTCTCCAGGTTAGAGCATTATGTAGGTATCACTGGTACGGCTCTACTGTGGTTTAGATCCTACCTGACTGACAGGAGTCTTGCTGTCAGGCTCGGGGAATACTCCTCACGCACCGCCCCCCCTGTTCTGCGGAGTTCCCCAGGGCTCTATCTTAGGCCCCATTTTATTTTTATTATATATGCTGCCCCTAGGAAGCATAATCAAGAAGCATAATGTCTCTTTTCATTTCTATGCGGATGATGTGCAGCTCTATCTACCTCTAAACACCAATAGTCTGCTCACAGACCCCTTCCAGCCACTCCTCGATTGCATCTCCGACATCAAAAGTTGGATGCTAAATAATTTTCTCACCCTCAACGAAAGTAAGACGGAGGTTATCATTTTTGGCCAACAGTCAGCCCCGTCCCTTGCCACTTTGGGACCCCTCAGTGCTAATATCCACTCATCTGTAAAAAATCTGGGTGTGTTCTTTGATAACAACCTTAAATTTGATAAACAGATTAGCTCCGTGGTCAAAGCAAGTTTTTATCAACTTAGGCTAGTGGCCAGGATCAAGGGCTACCTTTCCCAACCTGACCTTCAGAGAGTTATCCACGCCTTTATCTCATCGCGGCTCGATTATTGCAATGCGCTATATGTAGGCATGGACCAGTCCACCCTCAGACGTCTGCAGCTTGTCCAAAATGCCGCCGCACGCCTACTCACTGGTACGAGGAAGCGTGATCATATCACTCCCGTTCTTGCCTCCCTCCACTGGCTTCCTGTTAAATTTAGAATTGATTTTAAGATCTTATTATTTGTTTTTAAATCTCTTAACGGTTTGGCTCCCCTGTATTTATCGTCACTCATGGTCCCTTACACCCCATCCAGGGCCCTGAGGTCAGCTGACCAGCGGCTCCTGACTGTGCCCAATTCCAATCTCAGGTCCAGAGGTGACCGTGCCTTTTCAGTTGCTGGCTCCAAACTCTGGAACTGTCTACCCCCTCATGTTAAGTCTGCTCCTTCCTTAGAGGCCTTTAAGTCTTTACTAAAAACCCATTTCTTCTACCTGGCTTTTAATGTTTGACCTAATTAACCTGTGTACTTTTTGTGTTGCTTCGATTTTGTAATGTAACCTGTGTACTTTTGTGTTGCTTTGATTTTGTTTTACTATGTTACTTGTGTCATGTTTCCTGTACAGCACTTTGGTTGGCCTCCTGGTCTTTGAAAATGTGCTCTATAAATAAAATTTGATTTGATTTGATTTGATTTGAAACCATCCTCTGCTATCTCTATTGGCAAATCATGTATTCTAGTTCTCAGCACTTACTAACCACAACATCAATCTGCTATCGTTCCGATTTCATGATGTTTCCTATTGATGGCAAATACATGCAGTTTATGTCTTTATGGAGTTGTGGCCTCAAATGCCACCACTGCCAACACTGCTTTATAAATATGCCTTATACACATGTATTAGACCATGAACAAGCTATTTAAATCATGATTTACGACTCACTTCACAAACGATAGAAAAGTAGGATGAGTTGGAAACATGGCTTGTATTGAAAGTCATCAACAAACTATTAATTAATAAGTACTTCTTCACAGATAGTGGTAGCGTGGCCGAGCGGTCTAAGGCGCTGCATTCAGGTTGCAGTCTCCCCTGGAGGCGTGGGTTCAAATCCCACCGCTGCCACTTGAGGTTTTAGGTGCCAAATTCCAGTACCGAAACTTCAACACTAGCTCACTCCACTGCCGAGTTACCACTAGAGCCATATTCTGTGACTTTGTACATAATCCATCGTCTGCCAAGGCTGTAGACGACCTACCATTCTTTCTGAAGAGTTTAACTCTGGGAACACTAATCACTTTTCCTTACATCCTCCTCAAATGTGCCCTTGTCTGCTTTGCCTGCTTAGGGCAAAGAGTAGGCATCAGCTAAACACAGTAGTACCGGTAGTGTGGCCGAGTGGTCTAAGGCGCTGGATTAAGGCTCCAGTCTCTCTGGAGGCGTGGGTTCAAATCCCACCACTGCCACAAATGTGCAAACTTTGGTTTCACATGTCTGGGACTTCTGCAGATGCCCAAGAGCTAGTTTGAAAGGAACTAATCTGAGTTCCCAGACTATTTGGCCACTAGTGGGGCGAGAAAGAAAGTCACTAATCTCTGGAGATGAATTTACCGCAATATAATTTTGCTCGTAATGGATGTCTACCCTCAGGTTTCACTTGACTATACATTCTGTACATTTGGCTAACAATTTGCACTGCATAAATACCTAATCTATAGAGATTGTAGGATCCATTTCCATCTTGCATAATAACTCAGAGCAGAGTGGCGCAGCGGAAGCGTGCTGGGCCCATAACCCAGAGGTCGATGGATCGAAACCATCCTCTGCTCTCCAGGTGGAGCGAGATCAATTCGTGGCGGTGGCGACTCGCCACGACCTATTTTTTTACGCCATGGCGTATTCTTCATTATCCGCCATGGCAGAACAGAATCCGCCGTGGCGAGTACAGAATCCGCCGTGGCGAGTTGATCAATTCGTTAGCGCTCTCGCCCCTATAGTCAAGGCACCGTGCGGACCCAGGTTCGATTCTTGCAAAAAGCAAACTTTTTTTTTTTAAAGTTATTTTTTTACCCGTACATACAGTGTGTGTGCGTGCGTGCGTATACAGTGTGCGTGCGTGTATGCGTGCGTATACAGTGTGTGTGTGCGTGCGTGCTTCATCGTATTTATTATTATTACCTGCATATTAATAATAATAATAATAATAATAAATATGATGAAGCACGCACGCACACACACACACACACTGTATACGCACGCATACACGCACGCACACTGTATACGCACGCACGCACACACACTGTATGTACGGGTAAAAAAAGAACTTTAAAAAAAAATAGTTTGCTTTTTGCAAGATTCGAACCCGGGTCCGCACGGTGCCTTGACTATAGGGGCAAGAGCGCTAGCCGTTACGCTAGCAGAGGATGAAATAATTCCGAGATCTGTGTGTGTATATGTGTGTGTGTGTGCGCGCAACGTTTATAAGAAAGAGAGAGAGAGAGAGAGAGAGAGAGAGAGGGGATGGGGGGGGGGGGGGGGGGGTGAGTGACTCTCTCTCTCTCTCTCTCTCTCTCTCTCTTGCAATTGAGGTCCACGAGAGTGCTGCGTACCCCATAATGACGGTTTTACGCACAAAGCGCATGGATGGGGGGTGGGGTGTCGCTGCTTTTGTTATGTTTATTAATGTTAAAAGTTTAGTACCACAGTGAATCACAGCATGTAGAAAAGCGATTTGCGGTCAACAAAGTTTGACCTTCCCCGTCCACCCCCTCTCTCTCCATTCAAGCAAATGTCACCGGTGAACAGCTGACTTTACTACCTGTCTGACATTTTAGGGCCGGGCCGGGCCCAAAAAATATGCTAATTAGACGGGCCGGGCCGGGCCTCGGGCTCTGTGATTTTCCGTGGTGGTTGTTTATATGTTTATAAACAACCATAAATAATGTTTATACCGCTGGCTGGCCTCTGTTTTGCGGCGCACCAAATGAGCTTCAGTTCATAATGCTAAATGTTTTATAAATCAATCGGATTATCACACGATAGACTGCAACATAACAAAAACAGTTGCACTGAGTCTGAGCCATCTCGTTAAACCCAGCTGGCTGCGATGAATAACCTAATCATTAGGCCTAATCAACGTCATATAGTCACCAACGATCCATATTCTGTAGTGTATGATCTGACCACGCAATGTTACAGTCCACTGCAGGCTACAGGCTAATGGCTATTTGATTTACAAAATGATTAGTATTATAACCGCCGTCCCTCAGTGCGGCAGCGGCGCTCCTCGTTATATGTGCCCGATTTAAAATAACAGATCTCTAAGCTGTCGAGACACGCCATGAGCGGGTGCATGGATGGTTTGTAAACTTTGTAGGCTATGTTTGTTCTTTTGGACACCGAACGGGGACGATACTTGGGGTCTTGGACATAGCTTCACTTCAGAGGAAACGGGGAGCTACAGTACTCACCACCACTGGAAATGGAATCCATTAGAATGATATGGAAATGGTACATAAATGAGCTACATAAATCCTTTATTTCGGCGATAAGTCCATTGAACTCCGTTCTCACTCTCACACAGACACACACTGAAAGAGCTCCGGCTTTATAGGGCTTCGGGCCTAACATTATGGTATTTTTTAGGGCCGGGCCGGGCTTCGGTCTGACCCAGTTAGGGCCGGGCCGTGCCGGGCTTCAAATTTCGGGCCCGATGAGAACTCTAGCCTCTCCCCAACACTGCATATAGGAAATTTTAATTTATATACAATTAATTTCTGGTCGGTCTGTCAGTCAGTCAGTCAGTGCAGAGCACACAAAATATATTGTGATATTTACATTGTCTTACTTACTGTTGTTTTTAAACTATAAATATAAAACTATTTGTTCATTCATTAATGCATTCATGTTCATTTGTTTTATTCATTTGTTTTATTCCTTTAATGTGATGTTGTCAAGGCAGTAAGATATTTGAAAACAAAGAAATGCATGTCACTTAAGTCCAAATTAAAATTTCATTTTTATTTTTGCATTACAATAAAATCAATAATCGCATATACGTTTGTCACATTCAGTCATGTATTCCTAACGTCATTACAAGACAAACATCTTGAAAATCACGGCCTACAATTTACACGTTAGTTAGGCATTTAGAAGACGCTCTTATAATCCATAGCACTTACATTAATCATTTATAATCATTAATAAATGCAATGAAATCCTAACACATCTTGAAAAGGTTACCATTTAAAACATGCATTTTGAAAATGTTAATACTACTAGCCTACTACTACTACTACTACTACTACTACTACAATATTATACAACTAGGATACCCTTATACTGATAGCATGTTTCTGTGGTGTCCAGCCGGACTTCAAAAACCACCATTTATTTACATTATAGAGAAAATGACACTCATATAAAGCATTAAATGCATGCAGGCAAAACCATGTGTGTTTGGCACAAGTGGTTTAAACATTGTTTCTTTGAATCTGCACACGCTCCTCCTGTGAATAATATTTTGCGTTTTGGGACCATTTCTTAATTAGTGACCGTCTTAGAAAACATGCAGACACAATTGCAATTGAGGACAGAAAATATAGAAATAGGATCATTGTGAAAAGCAATGTGTGCGAGTCATTCCATGATTCTGAAATTGGAAAGCGAGTGTCTAGTGGCATTGGTTTTGAGACGAGAACCTGATTTAATGCTTGTAATTCAATTTTTTTGATTCCAGACATTAACTGAGAATTAGTCAAGGGGTCCAACTCAAACGGTTGTTCCGTGAAAAAAGTAGACAATTCCAATTCAGTATTATACGTATTGTCATCTGTCAATGGGAACAACGCCAAGTTTCCAATATGTACAATGGCATCATTGCTAATGGCCACAAAAAAAGTCTGATTTGGTAACGATATGGTAGATGTTGTGTCATGGCGATTGTAATTTACTGTAGCCGTGTTAAAAGGAGTGCTAACTAGCCACCTGCCGTCAACAATCTCTGCAGTTGTTTCCGTTACCATGTGCTGGGGAATTGACTGAAGATCTGCATATACCTGCGGTGTTATCAAATAAGAACACTTTGCCAGCACATATGAAATGAATGTCTTTTGTTCTTGTACACATGTTCACATTCGGTACCAAATACAGTCCTGGGTTATTGTCATGGTACGCCACTAAAGAGGGGCTATCGATACGCATCAAAGCATTGTTATGCCAAAATCCAACATTAATTACATCTTTGAGGCGAAAAACTTTTTTTTTCTGAATCAGAGGTAAAATAAGCAGGTAGACCACTTCCATTTTCACCGGGTCAACATGTAATATAACAGTCGTTCCTAGTGAGTATATCAGATGAATGTCTGATTCTGTCAAGTGATCTGAAGTAGAAGCACTCACTATTTTCGTAATTGTATCCACGGATGTCAAATAAGGCGGTATACGGCTATTGACGAGACTTTCCATCGTGCTAGACATTTCACGTAAAAGATCTGTCAATAAAGTTTGCAGTACAAAAACATGTCTAAGTTCGGTCTTCAGCATGCCTTTATACATTGTGAATTCACTGATTGTCTTATTTAAAACGTCAGTGTGTGAATTAACAATAGCTATAGTGTCACTCAGTGTTGTGGCAATGACCTGAATTTGGGTGGAGTGCAAGTTAACTGTTTTTCTAATAATTGGGAGATCATATTCCAGGCGATCGAGGTGTGATCTAATTACCCTCAAACTCATGCCTGTATAACCGATATTAATAATGCTTCCTGCCATCGCCGCTAGACCTAGAAGTACGCCAAGGAAGCGTTTCTTACGTTTCTTGACAACAGGTGCTTTGTCAATGTGTAATGAAGTTGTCTTTCCTTGTGTAACTACAAATTTATCTAATTGCGTAAGCATCATACTAATTTCGGCGTCTGCGTGACGCACAAGAACTTCGGTAGAATCCCATGCTACGTTGGGGTTATGCTTATTGTTCACGCCATTACCATTTTCTGCCAATACCTCCCATGATTCAAGTTTTAAATTTAGACGTTGTAGCTCTCTGTAATGTGTAGGTGAAAATTTGGCATATACTGTTTTTGTTATATATTTACATTCTGTAATTAGCAGTCCTTGTTGTTCCCTTAGCAGAATTCCAGCGTCTGGTCCTTTTGAAAACGTCACTGAGGCCTGCAGACTTGACGCCAACAAGCAAAATGCAGATGCAATAATCCAGAAATCCATTTGAATCTATTGAAATTTGAAGAAAAGAAAGAAAACATACAATTAGCATTGTACAAGCACCAAAATGTGATGTACAAGCACATAAATCACATTCAATAATTATACTAATTTGCTATATATATATATAGTATAGTAAATATAGTATAAATACTCACTTTTGGATGTGTGATCTGCGTCAAGAAAAGTTATTCGAATTCTCCAGAATCCAGAAAAACGTGTTATGCAACCTGCTGGGTGGAGAGACGAGCACATATATTTGAATTATTATTACAATTGCGTAAAACAATTGACATGCAGCTTACAATATGTTTTATTTATAGTTTACATCAAAATGCACAACGTCAGCTTGTGCTAAATATCACACACACACACACACACACACACACACACAAGGCAACGATGTTAATACGTTTTTATTATAGTGTTTAATGTATAGTTAATTGCATTTCTATTTGTTCTTAAAAGGCGGTGGAACACGAGGCAGCAGGAATCCAAGTTGCCGCAGAAAACTTGCACCCGCCGCATACAGAAATTATCCGAAATTATCTGGCAAATCAATTGTTGATATCAGATGAGGCACAACTGCAGGACGTTAGACTGGAGGAAGAAGAGGTAAGACACATTTCTCTGCGAAAACATGCAATTTGAATAATATCTACCCACCCCCCCCAATACACACACACACACACACACACACACATACACACACACACACACACACACACACACACACACACACACGCACACACACACCATGATAATTTGAGAGACAGCGACAGATAATTTGTCTTCCAAAAATCAGGATTTGCACATCCAGCTAGCAACGTCGCAGTCTCTCCTGTTGCCAGTGGAAGAAGAAAGACAAAATGAAAAACCCCAAATGGTTTTAAGAAGCAAAATCGCAGGAAACGTAAGATATGTTCTTGTATAATGTCATAAATGAATAATATTCATTATTATTGTGCAATTATTAAAGTGCAATTAACTTCTGCCCCTTATACCGTGGGAAAAAAGCTACCATCCTCCTCTTCTGAAGAAACTCAACCAGCTCAGTCCGATGCTAAAGAAAAGGGGGGGGGGGGAAACATTTGCAAAGGTATGAGACTGTGTTTTCGTATAAATATTACTATATGAAAATGTCTTAATGTCATGTGCGATTCATAAATACAATTGAAAATATAACTTCACCTACCCTGAAAATAGCAAAAGGGTTCCAAAATGCCGGAATTGGATACACAAGACTCTCAAGAGATTTCCAGGAAGACAAGCAGTGGGGAACAATCACAACAAGTAAAAAATGCACTTGTTACCTTTATTGAAAATGTCATATGTTAATTACATAAATGTAAAAGTAATTAACACCACCAATGTCCACCTCCCGTTGGAATAGCCCCCCAAAAAGAAAAAGCAGAAGCGTGAGGATCCAAAATGCATGGCAACTTCTGTGATGGCATGTATGTTTGAGCTACGAACAAGGAAAGAAAGGAGTCAGGTTGAAACATTGATGTGTAGTACATGCAATAATGTTATTCACGATCAGTGCCTTGGACTAGATGCTAAACAAACAAAAAAGTTGAAAAAAGGGGAATTCAACTGCGGTTGTTCAGATACACTGTAAGTAGCACTGTTCAAAATAAAACCACATTCTTATATATAAAATTAACAGTTTCTGTAATTGTTAAATGTGTAAATTATGGTGTGCAATGTACATTACAATGTATTAACTCTATTATTGTTTATACTTTAGGACGTTCGAAATTAGTTTCAGTTTGGAAAGCTTGGAAAAAAAAGTTACTTCAAAGGACATCACGGTGTGCAGTAACTATATTATTATTGATATAATCTAATTTAAACATATATGATTGATTAACATATGTCACTGATCACAACTTTGTTTATTTCGTTATCACAGAAAATGACGAAAGAGATTTTGAAAGAGAACACGTTTTGTAACCGATACCATGCCTTTGTGAATGAGAAGACATTTGCAAGCTATGCACAAGCTTATGCAAGCAACCAGACACTTCGAAATCTATCAGCAGAAATGGTAAAGGAAAAAAAAAGGGGTCTAAATTACTAATGATTGTAATGAACTATGTGTGTGCTATATAACAACAAAAGCCGAAAATAAATTGGAATTACGTTCATATCACAATTAATCATTGTATTTATGTTCTCATTTCAGAAAAAAAAATTCTTGAAACACTTGAAAGACAACAGCAAAACTGCTGATTTACTCAAAAAGGAATTTCCGGGAGATAAATCCAAGAAAAAATCATTTTACAAAAACGTTCTGATGCCTGAGGTTAGTTGTAGTCATTGTTAAAATATATATTTTCCTATTAAGCGATCTCTCTCTCTCTATGCACGCA
Source organism: Protomyctophum bolini (assembly GCF_963924005.1). Taxonomy (NCBI): domain Eukaryota; kingdom Metazoa; phylum Chordata; class Actinopteri; order Myctophiformes; family Myctophidae; genus Protomyctophum; species Protomyctophum bolini. The sequence continues at coordinate 34,975 of NC_137878.1, read as the reverse complement.
TGCATCATTCATCATCCATGTGTTTGTAAACTTTTTAACATAATTATGACTTTGTCATTTCTTCATTATTCACCAGGTCACCATTCGGTTTTTGATGAAATCCAAGTCTCTAACGCGATTAGAGGCAGAGATAATACTGATGTTTGAAAGGTATATATGTTTTCTTGAATTAATGTTTTGGTTGATGACATAGATTCTAAATATTACAGATTATCTTTAAGGATATTGCTCATCTTGGGAAGTGTATATATATATGTGCAATAATCCAACATTAATGGTCGATTTTTTCCAGGCCAGTTGAAGAAGTGGCAGAAGAGGTATAGTTATCTTTTACTATTCATGATCATATGAAAATAACAGTCGTACATGCTTGTGAAAACGATTTAAGTAATTCCTTTTTTTATTCCACAGACTGACAGTGATGAATAAACTTTTTCTGCTGTGATTCCGGAGGAAGATCTGCGGGATTATGCGGAGTGCATTAGAATTTTTTCTTTTGATCCATGCATTAATGTGTTTAGAGCAAAAAAACTCTACATATGCTGAATAAAGTACAAACATTAAAAAAAATCTCCATAATGTTTGAGAAGTTTGCTTTCATTCGCTGTATGATACATTATGCTATTCTCATTGAGTCAAACACGGAACGTATATGCGATTATTGATTTTATTGTAATGCAAAAATAAAAATGAAATTTTAATTTGGACTTAAGTGACATGCATTTCTTTGTTTTCAAATATCTTACTGCCTTGACAACATCACATTAAAGGAATAAAACAAATGAATAAAACAAATGAACATGAATGCATTAATGAATGAACAAATAGTTTTATATTTATAGTTTAAAAACAACAGTAAGTAAGACAATGTAAATATCACAATATATTTTGTGTGCTCTGCACTGACTGACTGACTGACAGACCGACCAGAAATTAATTGTATATAAATTAAAATGTCCTATATGCAGTGTTGGGGAGAGGCTAGAGTTCTCATCGGGCCCGAAATTTGAAGCCCGGCACGGCCCGGCCCTAACTGGGTCAGACCGAAGCCCGGCCCGGCCCTAAAAAATACCATAATGTTAGGCCCGAAGCCCTATAAAGCCCGAGCTCTTTCAGTGTGTGTCTGTGTGAGAGTGAGAACGGAGTTCAATGGACTTATCGCCGAAATAAAGGATTTATGTAGCTCATTTATGTACAATTTCCATATCATTCTAATGGATTCCATTTCCAGTGGTGGTGAGTACTGTAGCTCCCCGTTTCCTCTGAAGTGAAGCTATGTCCAAGACCCCAAGTATCGTCCCCGTTCGGTGTCCAAAAGAACAAACATAGCCTACAAAGTTTACAAACCATCCATGCACCCGCTCATGGCGTGTCTCGACAGCTTAGAGATCTGTTATTTTAAATCGGGCACATATAACGAGGAGCGCCGCTGCCGCACTGAGGGACGGCGGTTATAATACTAATAATTTTGTAAATCAAATAGCCATTAGCCTGTAGCCTGCAGTGGACTGTAACATTGCGTGGTCAGATCATACACTACAGAATATGGATCGTTGGTGACTATATGACGTTGATTAGGCCTAATGATTAGGTTATTCATCGCAGCCAGCTGGGTTTAACGAGATGGCTCAGACTCAGTGCAACTGTTTTTGTTATGTTGCAGTCTATCGTGTGATAATCCGATTGATTTATAAAACATTTAGCATTATGAACTGAAGCTCATTTGGTGCGCCGCAAAACAGAGGCCAGCCAGCGGTATAAACATTAAACAAGTTAACAACCACCACGGAAAATCACAGAGCCCGAGGCCCGGCCCGGCCCGTCTAATTAGCATATTTTTTGGGCCCGGCCCGGCCCTAAAATGTCAGACAGGTAGTAAAGTCAGCTGTTCACCGGTGACATTTGCTTGAATGGAGAGAGAGGGGGTGGACGGGGAAGGTCAAACTTTGTTGACCGCAAATCGCTTTTCTACATGCTGTGATTCACTGTGGTACTAAACTTTTAACATTAATAAACATAACAAAAGCAGCGACACCCCACCCCCCATCCATGCGCTTTGTGCGTAAAACCGTCATTATGGGGTACGCAGCACTCTCGTGGACCTCAATTGCAAGAGAGAGAGAGAGAGAGAGAGAGAGAGAGAGAGAGAGAGAGAGTCACTCTGAACTGAAGCTCATTTGGTGCGCCGCAAAACAGAGGCCAGCCAGCGGTATAAACATTAAACAAGTTAACAACCACCACGGAAAATCACAGAGCCCGAGAGCGTAAAACCGTCATTATGGGGTACGCAGCACTCTCGTGGACCTCAATTGCAAGAGAGAGAGAGAGAGAGAGAGAGAGAGAGAGAGTCACTCTGAACTGAAGCTCATTTGGTGCGCCGCAAAACAGAGGCCAGCCAGCGGTATAAACATTAAACAAGTTAACAACCACCACGGAAAATCACAGAGCCCGAGGCCCGGCCCGGCCCGTCTAATTAGCATATTTTTTGGGCCGGCCCGGCCCTAAAATGTCAGACAGGTAGTAAAGTCAGCTGTTCACCGGTGACATTTGCTTGAATGGAGAGAGAGGGGGTGGACGGGGAAGGTCAAACTTTGTTGACCGCAAATCGCTTTTCTACATGCTGTGATTCACTGTGGTACTAAACTTTTAACATTAATAAACATAACAAAAGCAGCGACACCCCACCCCCCATCCATGCGCTTTGTGCGTAAAACCGTCATTATGGGGTACGCAGCACTCTCGTGGACCTCAATTGCAAGAGAGAGAGAGAGAGAGAGAGAGAGAGTCACTCACCCCCCCCCCCCCCCCCCCCCCCCCATCCCTCTCTCTCTCTCTCTCTCTCTCTCTCTCTCTCTCTCTCTCTCTCTCTCTCTCTCTCTCTCTCTCTCTCTCTCTCTTTTCTTATAAACGTTGCGCACACACACACACACATATACACACACAGATCTCGGAATTATTTCATCCTCTGCTTGCGTAACGGCTAGCGCTCTCGCCCCTATAGTCAAGGCACCGTGCGGACCCGGGTTCGAATCTTGCAAAAAGCAAACTATTTTTTTTTAAAGTTCTTTTTTTACCCGTACATACAGTGTGTGTGCGTGCGTGCGTATACAGTGTGCGTGCGTGTATGCGTGCGTATACAGTGTGTGTGTGTGTGTGCGTGCGTGCTTCATCGTATTTATTATTATTATTATTATTATTAATATGCAGGTAATAATAATAAATACGATGAAGCACGCACGCACGCACACACACACTGTATACGCACGCATACACGCACGCACACTGTATACGCACGCACGCACACACACTGTATGTACGGGTAAAAAAAGAACTTTAAAAAAAAAAGTTTGCTTTTTGCAAGAATCGAACCTGGGTCGGCACAGTGCCTTGACTATAGGGGCGAGAGCGCTAACCGTTACGCTAGAAGAGGATGAAGTAATTCCGAGAATTGTACTACTAGGACAAATAACCTGCACCACGGCACGCAAAAAAAAAAAAAACAATGGCGGATTCTGTTCTGCCATGGCGGATAATGAAGGATACGCCATGGCGTAAAAAAATAGGTCGTGGCGAGTCGCCACCGCCACGAATTGATCAACTCGCCACGGCGGATTCTGTACTCGCCACGGCGGATTCTGTTCTGCCATGGCGGATAATGAAGAATACGCCATGGCGTAAAAAAATAGGTTGTGGCGAGTCGCTGCCGCCACGAATTGATCAACTCGCCACGGCGGATTCTGTACTCGCCACGGCGGAATCTGTTCTGCCATGGCGGATAATGAAGAATACGCCATGGCGTAAAAAAATAGGTCGTGGCGAGTCGCTGCCGCCACGAATTGATCAACTCGCCACGGCGGATTCTGTACTCGCCACGGCGGATTCTGTTCTGCCATGGCGGATAATGAAGAATACGCCATGGCGTAAAAAAATAGGTCGTGGCGAGTCGCCACCGCCACGAATTGATCTCGCTGTCTCTCCTGCTATCTCTATTGGCAAATCATGTATTCTAGTTCTCAGCACTTACTAACCACAACATCAATCTGCTATCGTTCCGATTTCATGATGTGTCCTATTGATGGCAAATACATGCAGTTTATGTCTTTATGGAGTTGTGGCCTCAAATGCCACCACTGCCAACACTGCTTTATAAATATGCCTTATACATATCATGTATTAGACCATGAACAAGCTATTTAAATCATGATTTACGACTCACTTCACAAACGATAGAAAAGTAGGATGAGTTGGAAACATGGCTTGTATTGAAAGTCATCAACAAACTATTAACTAATAAGTACATCTTCACAGATTGTGGTAGCGTGGCCGAGCGGTCTAAGGCGCTGCGTTCAGGTCGCAGTCTCCCCTGGAGGCGTGGGTTCGAATCCCACCGCTGCCAGTTGAGATTTTAGGTGCCAAATTCCAGTACCGAAACTTCAACACTAGCTCACTCCACTGCAGAGTTACCACTAGAGCCATATTCTGTGCCTTTGTACATAATCCATCCTCTGCCAAGGCTGTAGACGACATACCATTCTTTCTGAAGAGTTTAACTCTGGGAACACTGATCACTTTTCCTTACATCCTCCTCAAATGTGCCATTGTCTGCTTTGCCTGCTTAGAGTTAAGAGCAAAGAGTAGGCATCAGCTAAACACAGTACTACCGGGTAGTGTGGCAGAGTGGTCTAAGGCGCTGGATTAAGGCTCCAGTCTCTCTGGAGGCGTTGGTTCAAATCCCACCACTGCCACAAATGTGCAAACTTTGGTTTCACATGTCTGGGACTTCTGCAGATGCCCAAGAGCTAGTTTGAAAGGAACTAATCTGAGTTCCCAGACTATTTGGCCACTAGGGGGGCGAGAAAGAAAGTCACTAATCTCTGGAGATGAATTTACCGCAATATCAGTTTGCTCGTAATGGATGTCTACCCTCAGGTTTCACTTGACTATACATTCTGTACATTTGGCTAACAATTTGCACTGCATAAATAAATACCTAATCTATAGAGATTGTAGGATCCATTTCCATCTTGCATAACAACTCAGAGCAGAGTGGCGCAGCGGAAGCGTGCTGGGCCCATAACCCAGAGATCGATGGATGGAAACCATCCTCTGCTATCTCTATTGGCAAATCATGTATTCTAGTTCTCAGCACTTACTAACCACAACATCAATCTGCTATCGTTCCGATTTCATGATGTGTCCTATTGATGGCATATACATGCAGTTTATGTCTTTATGGAGTTGTGGCCTCAAATGCCACCACTGCCAACACTGCTTTATAAATATGCCTTATACATATCATGTATTAGACAATGAACAAGCTATTTAAATCATGATTTACGACTCACTTCACAAACGATAGAAAAGTAGGATGAGTTGGAAACATGGCTTGTATTGAAAGTCATCAACAAACTATTAACTAATAAGTACATCTTCGCAGATTGTGGTAGCGTGGCCGAGTGGTCTAAGGAGCTGCGTTCAGGTCGCAGTCTCCCCTCGAGGCGTGGGTTCGAATCCCACCGCTGCCAGTTGAGATTTTAGGTGCCAAATTCCAGTACCGAAACTTCAACACTAGCTCACTCCACTGCCGAGTTACCACTAGAGCCATATTCTGTGCCTTTGTACATAATCCATCCTCTGCCAAGGCTGTAGACGACCTACCATTCTTTCTGAAGAGTTTAACTCTGGGAACACTAATCACTTTTCCTTACATCCTCCTCAAATGTGCCCGTCTGCTTTGCCTGCTTAGAGTTAAGAGCAAAGAGTAGGCATCAGCTAAACACAGTAGTACTGGATAGTCTGGCCGAGTGGTCTAAGCCGCTGGATTAAGGCTCCAGTCTCTCTGGAGGCGTGGGTTCAAATCCCATCACTGCCACAAATGTGCAAACTTTGGTTTCACATGTCTGGGACTTCTGCAGATGCCCAAGAGCTAGTTTGAAAGGAATTTATCTGAGTTCCCAGACTATTTGGCCACTAGGTGGGCGAGAAAGAAAGTCACTAATCTCTGGAGATGAATTTACCGCAATATCAGTTTGCTCGTAATGGATGTCTACCCTCAGGTTTCACTTGACTATACATTCTGTACATTTGGCTAACAATTTGCACTGCATAAATAAATACCTAATCTATAGAGATTGTAGGATCCATTTCCATCTTGCATAACAACTCAGAGCAGAGTGGCGCAGCGGAAGCGTGCTGGGCCCATAACCCAGAGATCGATGGATCGAAACCATCCTCTGCTATCTCTATTGGCAAATCATGTATTCTAGTTCTCAGCACTTACTAACCACAACATCAATCTGCTATCGTTCCGATTTCATGATGTGTCCTATTGATGGCATATACATGCAGTTTATGTCTTTATGGAGTTGTGGCCTCAAATGCCACCACTGCCAACACTTCTTTATAAATATGCCTTATACATATCATGTATTAGACCATGAACAAGCTATTTAAATCATGATTTACGACTCACTTCACAAACGATAGAAAAGTAGGATGAGTTGGAAACATGGCTTGTATTGAAAGTCATCAACAAACTATTAACTAATAAGTACATCTTCACAGATTGTGGTAGCGTGGCCGAGCGGTCTAAGGCCCTGCGTTCAGGTCGCAGTCTCCCCTGGAGGCGTGGGTTCGAATCCCACCGCTGCCAGTTGAGATTTTAGGTGCCAAATTCCAGTACCGAAACTTCAACACTAGCTCACTCCACTGCCGAGTTACCACTAGAGCCATATTCTGTGCCTTTGTACATAATCCATCCTCTGCCAAGGCTGTAGACGACATACCATTCTTTCTGAAGAGTTTAACTCTGGGAACACTAATCACTTTTCCTTACATCCTCCTCAAATGTGCCCTTGTCTGCTTTGCCTGCTTAGAGTTAAGAGCAAAGAGTAGGCATCAGCTAAACACAGTAGTACCGGGTAGTGTGGCCGAGTGGTCTAAGCCGCTGGATTAAGGCTCCAGTCTCTCTGGAGGCGTGGGTTCAAATCCCATCACTGCCACAAATGTGCTAACTTTGGTTTCACATGTCTGGGACTTCTGCAGATGCCCAAGAGCTAGTTTGAAAGGAACTAATCTGAGTTCCCAGACTTTTTGGCCACTAGGGGGACGAGAAAGAAAGTCACTAATCTCTGGAGATGAATTTACCGCAATATCAGTTTGCTCGTAATGGATGTCTACCCTCAGGTTTCACTTGACTATACATTCTGTACATTTGGCTAACAATTTGCACTGCATAAATACCTAATCTATAGAGATTGTAGGATCCATTTCCATCTTGCATAACAACTCAGAGCAGAGTGGCGCAGCGGAAGCGTGCTGGGCCCATAACCCAGAGATCGATGGATGGAAACCATCCTCTGCTATCTCTATTGGCAAATCATGTATTCTAGTTCTCAGCACTTACTAACCACAACATCAATCTGCTATCGTTCCGATTTCATGATGTGTCCTATTGATGGCATATACATGCAGTTTATGTCTTTATGGAGTTGTGGCCTCAAATGCCACGACTGCCAACACTGCTTTATAAATATGCCTTATACATATCATGTATTAGACCATGAACAAGCTATTTAAATCATGATTTACGACTCACTTCACAAACGATAGAAAAGTAGGATGAGTTGGAAACATGGCTTGTATTGAAAGTCATCAACAAACTATTAACTAATAAGTACATCTTCACAGATTGTGGTAGCGTGGCCGAGCAGTCTAAGGCGCTGCGTTCAGGTCGCAGTCTCCCCTGGAGGCGTGGGTTCGAATCCCACCGCTGCCAGTTGAGATTTTAGGTGCCAAATTCCAGTACCGAAACTTCAACACTAGCTCACTCCACTGCCGAGTTACCACTAGAGCCATATTCTGTGCCTTTGTACATAATCCATCCTCTGCCAAGTCTGTAGACGACATACCATTCTTTCTGAAGAGTTTAACTCTGGGAACACTAATCACTTTTCCTTACATCCTCCTCAAATGTGCCCTTGTCTGCTTTGCCTGCTTAGAGTTAAGAGCAAAGAGTAGGCATCAGCTAAACACAGTAGTACCGGGTAGTGTGGCCGAGTGGTCTAAGGCGCTGGATTAAGGCTCCAGTCTCTCTGGAGGCGTGGGTTCAAATCCCACCACTGCCACAAATGTGCAAACTTTGGTTTCACATGTCTGGGACTTCTGCAGATGCCCAAGAGCTAGTTTGAAAGGAACTAATCTGAGTTCCCAGACTATTTGGCCACTAGGGGGGCGAGAAAGAAAATCACTAATCTCTGGAGATGAATTTACCGCAATATCATTTTGCTCGTAATGGATGTCTACCCTCAGGTTTCACTTGACTATACATTCTGTACATTTGGCTAACAATTTGCACTGCATAAATACCTAATCTATAGAGATTGTAGGATCCATTTCCATCTTGCATAATAACTCAGAGCAGAGTGGCGCAGCGGAAGCGTGCTGGGCCCATAACCCAGAGGTCGATGGATCGAAACCATCCTCTGCTATCTCTATTGGCAAATCATGTATTCTAGTTCTCAGCACTTACTAACCACAACATCAATCTGCTATCGTTCCGATTTCATGATGTGTCCTATTGATGGCAAATACATGCAGTTTATGTCTTTATGGAGTTGTGGCCTCAAATGCCACCACTGCCAACACTGCTTTATAAATATGCCTTATACATATCATGTATTAGACCATGAACAAGCTATTTAAATCATGATTTACGACTCACTTCACGAACGATAGAAAAGTAGGATGAGTTGGAAACATGGCTTGTATTGAAAGTCATCAACAAACTATTAATTAATAAGTACTTCTTCACAGATTGTGGTAGCGTGGCCGAGCGGTCTAAGGCGCTGCGTTCAGGTCGCAGTCTCCCCTGGAGGCGTGGGTTCGAATCCCACCGCTGCCACTTGAGGTTTTAGGTGCCAAATTCCAGTACCGAAACTTCAACACTAGCTCACTCCACTGCCGAGTTACCACTAGAGCCATATTCTGTGCCTTTGTACATAATCCATCCTCTGCCAAGGCTGTAGACGACCTACCATTCTTTCTGAAGAGTTTAACTCTGGGAACACTAATCACTTTTCCTTACATCCTCCTCAAATGTGCCCTTGTCTGCTTTGCCTCCTTAGAGTTAAGAGCAAAGAGTAGGCATCAGCTAAACACAGTAGTACCGGTATTGTGGCCGAGTGGTCTAAGGCGCTGGATTAAGGCTCCAGTCTCTCTGGAGGCGTGGGTTCAAATCCCACCACTGCCACAAATGTGCAAACTTTCGTTTCACATGTCTGGGACTTCTGCAGATGCCCAAGAGCTAGTTAGAAAGGAACTAATCTGAGTTGCCAGACTATTTGGCCACTAGGGGGGCGAGAAAGAAAGTCACTAATCTCTGGAGATGAATTTACCGCAATATCAGTTTGCTCGTATTGGATGTCTACCCTCAGGTTTCACTTGACTATACATTCTGTACATTTGGCTAACAATTTGCACTGCATAAATACCTAATCTATAGAGATTGTAGGATCCATTTCCATCTTTCATAATAAGTCAGAGCAGAGTGGCGCAGCGGAAGCGTGCTGGGCCCATAACCCAGAGGTCGATGGATCGAAACCATCCTCTGCTATCTCTATTGGCAAATCATGTATTCTAGTTCTCAGCACTTACTAACCACAACATCAATCTGCTATTGTTCCGATTTCATGATGTGTCCTATTGATGGCAAATACATGCAGTTTATGTCTTTATGGAGTTGTGGCCTCAAATGCCACCACTGCCAACACTGCTTTATAAATATGCCTTATACACATGTATTAGACCATGAACAAGCTATTTAAATCATGATTTACGACTCACTTCACGAACGATAGAAAAGTAGGATGAGTTGGAAACATGGCTTGTATTGAAAGTCATCAACAAACTATTAACTAATAAGTACTTCTTCAAAGATTGTGGTAGCGTGGCAGAGCGGTCTAAGGCGCTGCGTTCAGGTCGCAGTCTCCCCTGGAGGCGTGGGTTCAAATCCCACCGCTGCCACTTGAGGTTTTAGGTGCCAAATTCCAGTACCGAAACTTCAACACTAGCTCACTCCACTACGGAGTTACCACTAGAGCCATATTCTGTGCCTTTGTACATAATCCATCGTCTGCCAAGGCTGTGGACGACCTACCATTCTTTCTGAAGAGTTTAACTCTGGGAACACTAATCATTTTTCCTTACATCCTCCTCAAATGTGCCCTTGTCTGCTTTGCCTGCTTAGAGTTAAGAGCAAAGAGTAGGCATCAGCTAAACACAGTAGTACCGGTAGTGTGACCGAGTGGTCTAAGGCGCTGGATTAAGGCTCCAGTCTCTCTGGAGGCGTGGGTTCAAATCCCACCACTGCCACAAATGTGCAAACTTTGGTGGTTTCACATGTCTGGGACTACTGCAGATGCCCAAGAGCTAGTTAGAAAGGAACTAATCTGAGTTCCCAGACTTTTTGGCCACTAGGGGGGGTGAGAAAGAAAGTCACTAATCTCTGTAGATGAATTCACCGCAATATAAATTTGCTCGTAATGGATGTCTACCCTCAGGTTTCACTTGACTATACATTCTGTACATTTGGCTAACAATTTGCACTGCATAAATACCTAATCTATAGAGATTGTAGGATCCATTTCCATCTTGCATAATAACTCAGAGCAGAGTGGCGCAGCGGAAGCCTGCTGGGCCCATAACCTAGAGGTCGATGGATCGAAACCATCCTCTGCTATCTCTATTGGCAAATCATGTATTCTAGTTCTCAGCACTTACTAACCACAACATCAATCTGCTATCGTTCCGATTTCATTATGTTTCCTATTGATGGCAAATACATGCAGTTTATGTCTTTTGGAGTTGTGGCCTCAAATGCCACCACTGCCAACACTGCTTTATAAATATGCCTTATACACATGTATTAGACCATGAACAAGCTATTTAAATCATGATTTACGACTCACTTCACAAACGATAGAAAAGTAGGATGAGTTGGAAACATGGCTTGTATTGAAAGTCATCAACAAACTATTAACTAATAAGTACTTCTTCACAGATTGTGGTAGCATGGCCGAGCGGTCTAAGGTGCTGCGTTCAGGTCACAGTCTCCCCTGGAGGCGTGGGTTCAAATCCCACCGCTGCCACTTGAGGTTTTAGGTGCCAAATTCCAGTACCGAAACTTCAACACTAGCTCACTCCACTACCGAGTTACCACTAGAGCCATATTCTGTGCCTTTGTACATAATCCATCGTCTGCCAAGGCTGTAGACGACCTACCATTCTTTCTGAAGAGTTTAACTCTGGGAACACTAATCACTTTTCCTTACATCCTCCACAAATGTGCCCTTGTCTGCTTTGCCTGCTTATAGATAAGAGCAAAGAGTAGGCCTCAGCTAAACACAGTAGTACCGGGTATTGTGGCCGAGTGGTCTAAGGCGCTGGATTAAGGCTCCAGTCTCTCTGGAGGCATGGGTTCAAATCCCACCACTGCCACAAATGTGCAAACTTTGGTTTCACATTTCTGGGACTTCTGCAGATGCCCAAGAGCTAGTTAGAAAGGAACTAATCTGAGTTCCCAGACTTTTTGGCCACTAGGGGGGCGAGAAATAAAGTCACTAATCTCTGGAGATGAATTTACCGCAATATCAGTTTGCTCGTAATGGATGTCTACCCTCAGGTTTCACTTGACTATACATTCTGTACATTTGGCTAACAATTTGCACTGCATAAATACCTAATCTATAGAGATTGTAGGATCCATTTCCATCTTGCATAATAACTCAGAGCAGAGTGGCGCAGCGGAAGCGTGCTGGGCCCATAACCCAGAGGTCGATGGATCGAAACCATCCTCTGCTATCTCTATTGGCAAATCATGTATTCTAGTTCTCAGCACTTACTAACCACAACGTCAATCTGCAATCAAGGACAACAACAAGGAGACAGGAGGACAGCACATAAATCCCCGACATTAAAGTATCAGTTCAATACAGGACACTTTTAATTTCTGTTAATTTAAACTGCCGGTAATCTACCTTAATCATGTAGTAGCGCCGTGTACAAGTGTTCCACGTGTTGCACGGCACGTAAATAAACACATAGCGGCTTCACTCCTGCCGTCCTGCTGCTGGAGGTCTGGGTGGAAGAAAATGACGACTCCAGCAGTTATAGCTTATGGTTTTAAAGATTACGTGGTGGAGGACAAGACAAGAAAAGCAGTATGCAAGACATGCGGTGCCAAAATCACTGATGGAATTGCAACTACCTCGAACTTCAATCGGCACTTGCTGAAGGTGCACAAAGAAATGTAAGTGGATCCAGATATAAGTAACCTAAGTTAACATTACTGTGTGTGCTAAGTGCAAACTATAATAACCAGTGGTGGAAACAAAGTAACTTTCCACGTGATACCAATACTTTTGTATTTTTACAAAAATAAAACGTTTGAGAACCACTGTCCTAGTGGTCTCCTAATGTACCATACATAGAGTGTCATACATGTTCTGAGGAAAACCGCGAGACTGACATTTAGTGATTGGGACATTGGGTCTTATGATCAAAATAAGAACATTATAATGGTGTGTAAAAACAAAATCTAGAATATGCCACGGACCAGGCCAAGTCTTGCCACAGACATACATTTGTCCCTGTATGGATATATTTATGACCCCTGCCCATAAGTTAAAATTGTAGACAGACCCCGCGAGCACACTAGCAGGCGTGAAGGCGTCAGTTGGACGTCGCGTCAGGTCTCAGTTTAATGCCTTCCGGGGCGTTGGGCGGTCCCAAGAGGGGACGCACACGGAAGCCTATTTAAAGGCCTGTAGTCCTCTATTTCTTGGTTGGCGAAGTAGGCGTGAGAGTGACAAGTGAGTGACAAGATGTTGACACAGACAAAGGCGCATTCTAGTGTAGGCTATATGGTGCTGCGTTGCTACTTGGCTATAGAGTTATCACTCTCTAGTCGACTGGTTAACGTACGTGCCTTTGGAATTGACAACCCGAGTTCGCCTCCCGCCCGAGGCCACACTAGTGGCGGTGAGAAGGAGTTTTTGATTGATTGATTGAAATATTTATTAACAGTTTGCAGAATAAAGGGCAGTCCATACTCTTAAGACTGTACTGCCCTTAACAGTACATTTCTCTCAAGTCAGTACATTTCAAGCACAAACTCAATACAAAGACTGTTAACTGTGAGTGGACGACCCCATTAAGCATTACACTTGTTTACAACAGGGTCCACAATGTTCAATTCATCAAAACTTTTAGAGACGTACAAATAGACACTTCTATAATAGGTAGTTAAAGAACAGAACATGAATTCATCATAAAACAGTGTTCCCTGACCGGGAATCGAACCTGGGCCGCGGCGGTAAGAGCACCAAATCCTAACCACTAGACCACCACGGAGAATGGTGATGGAGATGATGATAACGAGGGAAGGGAAAGCTGAAGATACGGGCTATTTTATAAAGAAGTTATTTTCAATGTCATCATGGATCAGGGTTACAGTAAATGACAATGTAATTCAGCCAGGGGTGCCATGGATGAAAATATTACAGGGGTGATCTGAAGCAAACATGAGAACCACTGCTTACATTTCTTCAGACAATGTTTTGTTAACAATTTGGACAGAATGTTACTTTGAGGTGCCCACTGCCTAGATTTCTCCCTGTATCCCTCGACATGGGGGGGGGGGGGGCGTTTGACTCCGTGAAAGAAGAAAACTACAAGTGAAAACCCGCCCAGTGGATGGGCTGCAGGCTGAATCTTTTCCATTGGCTAGTGCCTACCACTGCCGTGTGACGCGCTTCATTTTCACGCTTGTGCGCGGCTTCCATTTGAGTCTGGGGCAAGCTGTTCCGGAAAGCTGTCCGTCGCGTCCGTCGGGCGCGGAGGTGGAGCTTCTTTTCCATCCACCAGCTGTCTAAAAAACCCACGAAGAAGAAAACTTGGGCTACTTCTGACGCTCCTGACGTCTGTAATGTGCCTGCACTGAGAGAGAGACAAGGTAGGAGGGACTGAGGGGGGGGAATTAAAAGATTTCAGTGCACTGTGCCTACACATGTCGCGACCGCAGGTCGCGACATGTGTAGGCACAATGCAAGGAATAAATGCATTCGCCATGTATCCGAAGGAAGTCTGATCCAATCACTTTTAGATTTCTCCAGTTTAATCCTGAGTTTAAGTTTTTTAGTGTTCAAGATCTAATTTTAGGCATGTTTAAGCCTCGAGGAAAATCCGTGTTGAGGTTCTTAATCCACTGTTTTTCATTAAAACGTCTTTGTCCTACTGTCCAGTTAGGATTGTGTTGAAGTCCAGCGCATTTTAGAGCTCCAATGCCGTGCGCCATAAAATGTTGCACCAATCTTGTGGTTGTCTTTTTGGCATTGTTAATATTGTATCTGTGTCGTCCCAGCCTAGTACCTATTGTTTTACCTGTCTCTCCGACATATTGTAAACCACATTTTTCACATGTGATTAAATAAATGCAGTTGCTGGTTCTGGCTGTTATTTGTTGTTTAATCTCCAAGACGCGTTTTGTGGTTCTATTTTTTACTAATTGTTTGGGTTTGAAGTATTCTGGTCCCTGGCGTGCTGGTGTGTTGATTTCTTTTAGCTTGCTGTGTACTAGATAATCTTTAAGGTTTTTATTTTTTCTGTAGGCCGATATAATTTTATAATCTTTTAGAAGATCGTCTGTTCGGTTCTCAAAATTCCTTTTTATTCTGTTGTTGGCTAGTGTGCTCTGTGTTGAATAACTGGTTATCAGGGCCAATTTGGGGCCTGTATCTCGCACTTTTATTTCTAAGAAGGTTTTTTGGGCTTTCCGGAGGAAGGTCCTAGTGTATCCTCTTAGTCTGAGGGCATTAAATAGAGTTTTACAAGCTATTTTGAAATCACTTCTTTGCGTGCAAATCCTATGGAATCTTAGTAGTTGTGATTTGACTATTCCTGTGTAGGAGTGTGTCGGGTGGAATGACGTTTTGTGTAATAGGGCGTGAGTGTCTGTTTCTTTAAAGAATACTTTTAAGTCTAGTTTCCCATTTGTGTTAAAGTTATAGCTATTTCGGACTGGTATTGTCCTTCTTCAGGCAGGATTGATTCTGTTAGAAGAATGATTAGTTGTGCTGAAACCCTGGTTTATATGTGTTCCTAATGGTGGGCGTGACTGATAGTCTTTGGCCAATCAGCTTTGTTTGATAGGTGTGGCTTACTTAGCCATTGTTTCACTCTGTCCAATCAGAATCAATGGGTGTGTGTTCTATTGTTCTGGATTTTTTTCAGTTGTGGTTTGGTTTTAGTAGAGACCAAATGTCTCTAATGGAGAATCAGTAATAATTATAAAAGACTTATCTCCGGTTTCCAGGTACTAGCTCAGGGGGGAATTAAAAGATTTCAGTGCACTGTGCCTACACATGTCGCGACCGCAGGTCGCGACATGTGTAGGCACAATGCAAGGAATAAATGCATTCGCCATGTATCCGAAGGAAGTCTGATCCAATCACTTTTAGATTTCTCCAGTTTAATCCTGAGTTTAAGTTTTTTAGTGTTCAAGATCTAATTTTAGGCATGTTTAAGCCTCGAGGAAAATCCGTGTTGAGGTTCTTAATCCACTGTTTTTCATTAAAACGTCTTTGTCCTACTGTCCAGTTAGGATTGTGTTGAAGTCCAGCGCATTTTAGAGCTCCAATGCCGTGCGCCATAAAATGTTGCACCAATCTTGTGGTTGTCTTTTTGGCATTGTTAATATTGTATCTGTGTCGTCCCAGCCTAGTACCTATTGTTTTACCTGTCTCTCCGACATATTGTAAACCACATTTTTCACATGTGATTAAATAAATGCAGTTGCTGGTTCTGGCTGTTATTTGTTGTTTAATCTCCAAGACGCGTTTTGTGGTTCTATTTTTTACTAATTGTTTGGGTTTGAAGTATTCTGGTCCCTGGCGTGCTGGTGTGTTGATTTCTTTTAGCTTGCTGTGTACTAGATAATCTTTAAGGTTTTTATTTTTTCTGTAGGCCGATATAATTTTATAATCTTTTAGAAGATCGTCTGTTCGGTTCTCAAAATTCCTTTTTATTCTGTTGTTGGCTAGTGTGCTCTGTGTTGAATAACTGGTTATCAGGGCCAATTTGGGGCCTGTATCTCGCACTTTTATTTCTAAGAAGGTTTTTTGGGCTTTCCGGAGGAAGGTCCTAGTGTATCCTCTTAGTCTGAGGGCATTAAATAGAGTTTTACAAGCTATTTTGAAATCACTTCTTTGCGTGCAAATCCTATGGAATCTTAGTAGTTGTGATTTGACTATTCCTGTGTAGGAGTGTGTCGGGTGGAATGACGTTTTGTGTAATAGGGCGTGAGTGTCTGTTTCTTTAAAGAATACTTTTAAGTCTAGTTTCCCATTTGTGTTAAAGTTATAGCTATTTCGGACTGGTATTGTCCTTCTTCAGGCAGGATTGATTCTGTTAGAAGAATGATTAGTTGTGCTGAAACCCTGGTTTATATGTGTTGTGGCCTCAAATGCCACCACTGCCAACACTGCTTTATAAATATGCCTTATACATATCATGTATTAGACCATGAACAAGCTATTTAAATCATGATTTACGACTCACTTCACGAACGATAGAAAAGTAGGATGAGTTGGAAACATGGCTTGTATTGAAAGTCATCAACAAACTATTAATTAATAAGTACTTCTTCACAGATTGTGGTAGCGTGGCCGAGCGGTCTAAGGCGCTGCGTTCAGGTCGCAGTCTCCCCTGGAGGCGTGGGTTCGAATCCCACCGCTGCCACTTGAGGTTTTAGGTGCCAAATTCCAGTACCGAAACTTCAACACTAGCTCACTCCACTGCCGAGTTACCACTAGAGCCATATTCTGTGCCTTTGTACATAATCCATCCTCTGCCAAGGCTGTAGACGACCTACCATTCTTTCTGAAGAGTTTAACTCTGGGAACACTAATCACTTTTCCTTACATCCTCCTCAAATGTGCCCTTGTCTGCTTTGCCTCCTTAGAGTTAAGAGCAAAGAGTAGGCATCAGCTAAACACAGTAGTACCGGTATTGTGGCCGAGTGGTCTAAGGCGCTGGATTAAGGCTCCAGTCTCTCTGGAGGCGTGGGTTCAAATCCCACCACTGCCACAAATGTGCAAACTTTCGTTTCACATGTCTGGGACTTCTGCAGATGCCCAAGAGCTAGTTAGAAAGGAACTAATCTGAGTTGCCAGACTATTTGGCCACTAGGGGGGCGAGAAAGAAAGTCACTAATCTCTGGAGATGAATTTACCGCAATATCAGTTTGCTCGTATTGGATGTCTACCCTCAGGTTTCACTTGACTATACATTCTGTACATTTGGCTAACAATTTGCACTGCATAAATACCTAATCTATAGAGATTGTAGGATCCATTTCCATCTTTCATAATAAGTCAGAGCAGAGTGGCGCAGCGGAAGCGTGCTGGGCCCATAACCCAGAGGTCGATGGATCGAAACCATCCTCTGCTATCTCTATTGGCAAATCATGTATTCTAGTTCTCAGCACTTACTAACCACAACATCAATCTGCTATTGTTCCGATTTCATGATGTGTCCTATTGATGGCAAATACATGCAGTTTATGTCTTTATGGAGTTGTGGCCTCAAATGCCACCACTGCCAACACTGCTTTATAAATATGCCTTATACACATGTATTAGACCATGAACAAGCTATTTAAATCATGATTTACGACTCACTTCACGAACGATAGAAAAGTAGGATGAGTTGGAAACATGGCTTGTATTGAAAGTCATCAACAAACTATTAACTAATAAGTACTTCTTCAAAGATTGTGGTAGCGTGGCAGAGCGGTCTAAGGCGCTGCGTTCAGGTCGCAGTCTCCCCTGGAGGCGTGGGTTCAAATCCCACCGCTGCCACTTGAGGTTTTAGGTGCCAAATTCCAGTACCGAAACTTCAACACTAGCTCACTCCACTACGGAGTTACCACTAGAGCCATATTCTGTGCCTTTGTACATAATCCATCGTCTGCCAAGGCTGTGGACGACCTACCATTCTTTCTGAAGAGTTTAACTCTGGGAACACTAATCATTTTTCCTTACATCCTCCTCAAATGTGCCCTTGTCTGCTTTGCCTGCTTAGAGTTAAGAGCAAAGAGTAGGCATCAGCTAAACACAGTAGTACCGGTAGTGTGACCGAGTGGTCTAAGGCGCTGGATTAAGGCTCCAGTCTCTCTGGAGGCGTGGGTTCAAATCCCACCACTGCCACAAATGTGCAAACTTTGGTGGTTTCACATGTCTGGGACTACTGCAGATGCCCAAGAGCTAGTTAGAAAGGAACTAATCTGAGTTCCCAGACTTTTTGGCCACTAGGGGGGGTGAGAAAGAAAGTCACTAATCTCTGTAGATGAATTCACCGCAATATAAATTTGCTCGTAATGGATGTCTACCCTCAGGTTTCACTTGACTATACATTCTGTACATTTGGCTAACAATTTGCACTGCATAAATACCTAATCTATAGAGATTGTAGGATCCATTTCCATCTTGCATAATAACTCAGAGCAGAGTGGCGCAGCGGAAGCCTGCTGGGCCCATAACCTAGAGGTCGATGGATCGAAACCATCCTCTGCTATCTCTATTGGCAAATCATGTATTCTAGTTCTCAGCACTTACTAACCACAACATCAATCTGCTATCGTTCCGATTTCATTATGTTTCCTATTGATGGCAAATACATGCAGTTTATGTCTTTTGGAGTTGTGGCCTCAAATGCCACCACTGCCAACACTGCTTTATAAATATGCCTTATACACATGTATTAGACCATGAACAAGCTATTTAAATCATGATTTACGACTCACTTCACAAACGATAGAAAAGTAGGATGAGTTGGAAACATGGCTTGTATTGAAAGTCATCAACAAACTATTAACTAATAAGTACTTCTTCACAGATTGTGGTAGCATGGCCGAGCGGTCTAAGGTGCTGCGTTCAGGTCACAGTCTCCCCTGGAGGCGTGGGTTCAAATCCCACCGCTGCCACTTGAGGTTTTAGGTGCCAAATTCCAGTACCGAAACTTCAACACTAGCTCACTCCACTACCGAGTTACCACTAGAGCCATATTCTGTGCCTTTGTACATAATCCATCGTCTGCCAAGGCTGTAGACGACCTACCATTCTTTCTGAAGAGTTTAACTCTGGGAACACTAATCACTTTTCCTTACATCCTCCACAAATGTGCCCTTGTCTGCTTTGCCTGCTTATAGATAAGAGCAAAGAGTAGGCCTCAGCTAAACACAGTAGTACCGGGTATTGTGGCCGAGTGGTCTAAGGCGCTGGATTAAGGCTCCAGTCTCTCTGGAGGCATGGGTTCAAATCCCACCACTGCCACAAATGTGCAAACTTTGGTTTCACATTTCTGGGACTTCTGCAGATGCCCAAGAGCTAGTTAGAAAGGAACTAATCTGAGTTCCCAGACTTTTTGGCCACTAGGGGGGCGAGAAATAAAGTCACTAATCTCTGGAGATGAATTTACCGCAATATCAGTTTGCTCGTAATGGATGTCTACCCTCAGGTTTCACTTGACTATACATTCTGTACATTTGGCTAACAATTTGCACTGCATAAATACCTAATCTATAGAGATTGTAGGATCCATTTCCATCTTGCATAATAACTCAGAGCAGAGTGGCGCAGCGGAAGCGTGCTGGGCCCATAACCCAGAGGTCGATGGATCGAAACCATCCTCTGCTATCTCTATTGGCAAATCATGTATTCTAGTTCTCAGCACTTACTAACCACAACGTCAATCTGCAATCAAGGACAACAACAAGGAGACAGGAGGACAGCACATAAATCCCCGACATTAAAGTATCAGTTCAATACAGGACACTTTTAATTTCTGTTAATTTAAACTGCCGGTAATCTACCTTAATCATGTAGTAGCGCCGTGTACAAGTGTTCCACGTGTTGCACGGCACGTAAATAAACACATAGCGGCTTCACTCCTGCCGTCCTGCTGCTGGAGGTCTGGGTGGAAGAAAATGACGACTCCAGCAGTTATAGCTTATGGTTTTAAAGATTACGTGGTGGAGGACAAGACAAGAAAAGCAGTATGCAAGACATGCGGTGCCAAAATCACTGATGGAATTGCAACTACCTCGAACTTCAATCGGCACTTGCTGAAGGTGCACAAAGAAATGTAAGTGGATCCAGATATAAGTAACCTAAGTTAACATTACTGTGTGTGCTAAGTGCAAACTATAATAACCAGTGGTGGAAACAAAGTAACTTTCCACGTGATACCAATACTTTTGTATTTTTACAAAAATAAAACGTTTGAGAACCACTGTCCTAGTGGTCTCCTAATGTACCATACATAGAGTGTCATACATGTTCTGAGGAAAACCGCGAGACTGACATTTAGTGATTGGGACATTGGGTCTTATGATCAAAATAAGAACATTATAATGGTGTGTAAAAACAAAATCTAGAATATGCCACGGACCAGGCCAAGTCTTGCCACAGACATACATTTGTCCCTGTATGGATATATTTATGACCCCTGCCCATAAGTTAAAATTGTAGACAGACCCCGCGAGCACACTAGCAGGCGTGAAGGCGTCAGTTGGACGTCGCGTCAGGTCTCAGTTTAATGCCTTCCGGGGCGTTGGGCGGTCCCAAGAGGGGACGCACACGGAAGCCTATTTAAAGGCCTGTAGTCCTCTATTTCTTGGTTGGCGAAGTAGGCGTGAGAGTGACAAGTGAGTGACAAGATGTTGACACAGACAAAGGCGCATTCTAGTGTAGGCTATATGGTGCTGCGTTGCTACTTGGCTATAGAGTTATCACTCTCTAGTCGACTGGTTAACGTACGTGCCTTTGGAATTGACAACCCGAGTTCGCCTCCCGCCCGAGGCCACACTAGTGGCGGTGAGAAGGAGTTTTTGATTGATTGATTGAAATATTTATTAACAGTTTGCAGAATAAAGGGCAGTCCATACTCTTAAGACTGTACTGCCCTTAACAGTACATTTCTCTCAAGTCAGTACATTTCAAGCACAAACTCAATACAAAGACTGTTAACTGTGAGTGGACGACCCCATTAAGCATTACACTTGTTTACAACAGGGTCCACAATGTTCAATTCATCAAAACTTTTAGAGACGTACAAATAGACACTTCTATAATAGGTAGTTAAAGAACAGAACATGAATTCATCATAAAACAGTGTTCCCTGACCGGGAATCGAACCTGGGCCGCGGCGGTAAGAGCACCAAATCCTAACCACTAGACCACCACGGAGAATGGTGATGGAGATGATGATAACGAGGGAAGGGAAAGCTGAAGATACGGGCTATTTTATAAAGAAGTTATTTTCAATGTCATCATGGATCAGGGTTACAGTAAATGACAATGTAATTCAGCCAGGGGTGCCATGGATGAAAATATTACAGGGGTGATCTGAAGCAAACATGAGAACCACTGCTTACATTTCTTCAGACAATGTTTTGTTAACAATTTGGACAGAATGTTACTTTGAGGTGCCCACTGCCTAGATTTCTCCCTGTATCCCTCGACATGGGGGGGGGGGGGGGCGTTTGACTCCGTGAA
Source organism: Protomyctophum bolini (assembly GCF_963924005.1). Taxonomy (NCBI): domain Eukaryota; kingdom Metazoa; phylum Chordata; class Actinopteri; order Myctophiformes; family Myctophidae; genus Protomyctophum; species Protomyctophum bolini. Next base: position 13,364 of record NC_137878.1, on the reverse strand, counting down.
AGAAGAAAACTACAAGTGAAAACCCGCCCAGTGGATGGGCTGCAGGCTGAATCTTTTCCATTGGCTAGTGCCTACCACTGCCGTGTGACGCGCTTCATTTTCACGCTTGTGCGCGGCTTCCATTTGAGTCTGGGGCAAGCTGTTCCGGAAAGCTGTCCGTCGCGTCCGTCGGGCGCGGAGGTGGAGCTTCTTTTCCATCCACCAGCTGTCTAAAAAACCCACGAAGAAGAAAACTTGGGCTACTTCTGACGCTCCTGACGTCTGTAATGTGCCTGCACTGAGAGAGAGACAAGGTAGGAGGGACTGAGGGGGGGGAGGGCACTGAGGGGGGATGACATGCAACTTGCCCTTTTCTATTGTAGAACACCCCCATTTTCGGCACTTCATGAAATTACTTGACAGCAAATACAACCCAGTGAGTCGCAGAACACTGACATCAAAAACAGAGGACATTGCTGCAGAGAGACGTTCAACATTGAAAACTCAGTTGAGTAACACAGAACATGTCTCAGTCACTGTGGACATTTGGTCCGACCGGAGGATGAGGGGGTTCCTTGGTGTCACTGTGCACTATATTAAGAAGGATGCAGAGAGCCTAGAGCTAAAGTCCAACCTCTTGTCCTGCGACCGCTTCAAAGGCTCACACACAGCCGAGAGAATCTGTGATCAGTTTGAGGCTATATGTGATGAGTACGACATAAAAGATAAAGTAGACTACATGATTAGTGATATTGCTGCAAACATGTGGAAAGCATTCACGGTGTGCTTCCCACTGAACACGAAGATGAAGTATATGAAGATGATCATATTGATGACCCAGAGCTCTGGAATGAACTCTCCCTGGAAGATCAACAGACAGTAGATGCTGCTATGGCAAAAAAACAGCGCTTGCAGTGTTTTGCGCACACTCTTCAGCTGGTGGTGGGAGACGGTTTAAAAGAAACTAAAGTGTCATCTCCTGCTCTCTCTCAAAGTTATCCAAACTGAGCTCAATGCTGCAAACAAGCTCAACGTTCAGAGATGTGTTTAATGCTCAATTTGGAGAACAGAGAGGCATCCCTGCTGCTGTCAACACAAGATGGAACTCAACACTGAGGCAAGTGAAGGCGGTTTCCATTATGAACATGCAAAGCTCTCTGATGTGGTAAACGATGCTGGGCACAAGGAGTTGTCGTTCACAACACGAGAGTGGAACCTGTTGAAAGAGTTAGTGGAAATCTTGAACCCATTTGGAGAAGCAACAGATTTGACACAGGGGGAGAAGGTACTCACAATAAGTTCTGTCGTTCCTTCTGTCCTGTCCCTGAATTACCACCTTGAGAAGCTGAAGCCTAATGTCCGTTTCCAGAGTGGTCTGGTCAGAAGTCTCCAGGCATCCCTGAACAAAAGATTTCTTGGAATCTTCATCAATGTTAAAATGGCCAGAGCACAGGATGGAATCACTGCCCCCTTTGAAGATCCAATCTACCTTGAAGCAGCTGTCTTGGATCCAGCCTTTAGTCTGATGTGGGTGGAGCACCATGTGCTGGTCAGTCCGGAAGACAAGGCACTGGTTGAACAACAAGTGAAAGGTAAATATTATTAATATTGTAACTAATTTCTTATAATTTGATGTAATTGACTGCAACAATAATACTATATTGTATAGTCATATAATAATAAGGCTGTTAAACACACTGCATCATCAACAATAATTGTAATTAAGGGCTTTTTTCTGTTTCTTTTTTATGTGTTGGCAGAACTGATCCTACAAGATGCTGTACAGGTTGAGGAGCCTGTACAGTACTGGGGCTGTATTTTGCGTGTCTTAAGAACCAGGTCTTATTACCTAACTTGAGTAAACTAAAGACCTGGAGGCGTGATCAATGCCATTTGGCTATTCTGAGTGGCCAAAGAGCATTGATCACGCCTCCAGGTCTTTAGTTTACTCAAGTTAGGTAATAAGACCTAGTACTTAAGACACGCAAAATACAGCCCTGGCCAGTCTCTTGATGAAGAAGCCCGAGATGACGTTGGAGAAAGTGAAGGTCTGTTTGTTACATACCACAAGAGACGGAAGAAAGCTGTTGGGACCTCTCCATCACTACAGCTAAGGACAGAAGGCACTCTCATTCTGGGCAACGCACATGAAAGGTCTTCCTTCACTGTACCGATTGGCTACCAGGGTATTGGCAGTGCCTGCCTCCAGTGCTCCGGTGGAGCGAGTTTTCAGCCATGGTGGAATCATAATGCGGCCCCATCGGGCACAAATGACTGACACACTTTTGGTCTTTTGCAAATGCAATAATGCATTATAGGGCCTTGAGAAAACATTAGTACACACACACACACACACACACACACACACTCTCACTACACCACACCACACCACACACACACACACACACACACACACACACACACACACACACACACACACACACACACTTTTGTATTGTATGTTTATTTGTATGTTATTTGTAGTGATGCACCGAATATTCGGCCGCAGAAAATATTCGGCAGAAAATGGCAAAAAATATAGGGCAGAAAATATATCACCGAATAGTGTATGCAATTAATGCATTAAAAAGAGCTGAATCAATGTTGTATGGACCCATAATAGTGATTATTATTTAAGTTAAAGGAGCCATAGGCAGGATTTCAACTTTTTTCCCCTATATTTACATGGTGTGTAATTGGTAAAATGCGACACCTAGTGGCGAAATGCTGCATAGCGTCTGGTACCGCGGGTTGCCAGGTTCGAGAATTAATTAAGACTACGTGACTACCATACTCATTCACTGTGGGAAGCATGTCAAGTGGAGAGTCTGACGAGGTAGGCTATAGTATTTACTTTGTGAGGTTGTTTCAAGATTGATATTGTAATTTTACAGTGATGTATGTTACAGTAGCTGGCTTTAGCTAAAAGCTAACATTTTGGCAAGTATTCTCTATGATACCTGCATGCTGTCCAACTGCTTTGCCCTTGTTCTTTATTATCCAAAAATAAAGCTTTTTCAACTTCAAAAGGGAGGTTGCAAACAGAGATAGCCCTATGCCCATGTATAGCCTTGTATACATTATACATTGTACATTTAGGCAACATATCAGTTTCAATCCAATACAATCCACTTTTAGAAGTTACAACTCAAGGTTTACAAAGTGCTGTACAGGAAAATAACTAAAATACTAAACGTTTGAGTATGCAATGTTCTGTAGTGTATACCCTACTAATGGAGTAGTTATCTATGTTGTACTGTATCCTACTATAGCCTACTATACTACGCTGTGCTGTTTACTATAGGCTACTATGTTGTAGTGATGCGCATGCAAACTCAACTACAGTAATAGTACACTGTATTAGTACAATATAGTGTACTCCATGAAACTTTTTCATGTCAAGGACCCCCAAATTGATAGCCTACTAATTAGCCCACGGACCCCCATTTGAACATACATGCCAGGGACCACCATAAGAGAAGATTTTAACGGCTCTGACAGGGATTCTCAACCTGTTTAATTTCAAGGACCCCCAGTTTGAAGTAGCCTACATTAGTCTATGGACCCCCATGTAATGGCATTTCTATCTCTGGGATCCCTATTTATAATTATTGTAAAATCAATGTTGATTGAAGTCTGAGAGTGTACAAATGAGTCCATTTGGTTCCAAACTATCATTTAGCTGGGGACCCAGTGTACAGTATAACCAGTATTATATACTTTATTTCTATAGGTAGCAATTGGAGGAAGAGGTGGTAGACGAGGCAGAGGTGGCAGAGGAAGACAGAGAGGAAGGGCCAGGCAGAGAGATGGAGATAGAGAAGAAGCTGAGAGGCTTTTGTCTCTGCAAGAGGGGATGAGCCTCGAGGTTGAGGTAATAGGTATCTCACGAATGCACGCACGCATGCACACAGAGTGTGTGCATTACAACATGTTAACAGCACAGAGTATGTACAGTATAACCAGTATAATATACTTTATTTCTGTAGGTGGCAATTGGAGGAAGAGGAGAGCGAGAATTTCTGAGAGCTGGTGACGTGTGAGCCAGGGCAGTGTTGCCAGGTTTGAGAATTGTAAGCGAGTTGTAGTGTGTGTAAGTAGCGTGGTTAAAAGGCCTTGTTTCTGGCCCTGTTGGGGCAACAGCATAGGCAACAGTGGTTAGTGTTCCGTGTAGGGAAGCCTCGGGGGTGTGGGTGATGGTGGCGATAATGTTTGTATTAAACAAATGCATTGGCGGCGTGAGTGTGGAAGTGAGGCATTATTAGAGCCAATGCAACGGCCATTGTTTGGCGGCTGGTGGTCAGTGTTGGCGAGGGACGCGACAGGAGGAGATAGGTCGCGAACACTGCGAAGGGTAAGTGTGTGACGTCACTGCCGTGTGAGTGTGTGTGGGTGTAGTGTGTAAGATGGTGTTGTGGGTGTTGCAATAGCGACGTAGCTGTTGTGGCTGAAGAATATTGGATCTCATAATTATACTGTGTTGCAAGGCCTTAGTCAAATGTGTAATTTACATACAGTAGACCTTTTGGTGAACAGCTGCTAGAGAGGGGTGTCGGTCTCCTCAGGAGTAGCTAGGAGTCTAATTCCGTTGTATGTAAATTAGGGGTCTGTTGACCTGAAGTGATTGATCAAAGGACTTTGCTACTAATAGATATGCGCCATGTCGATCCCCTTGACCAATGTGGAATGTTTAAAAGGTGGCTACAAGGCTATCATTTTAGTCAGTCAGTCAGTCGGGGGCGCGAGCCTGTTGAGACGTGAGCCAGCTCTGCTGGCTGGCGTGATTCTCTATGCTGTTGCTGTGTATGCTGTACTCCGTTTGAATAAACATCTTGGAACTTCACTTCGTCTGCTGCGTGCACATTTCTCCTCTGTATGGTATATTATATACATCAGATGGTGCCAGAAACCGGTCGTGTTGGTGTGTTTATCACGTCAGATGAAACAGTACCAGCGGCTATTTTTTTCGTCTAATTCGGTGGAGGGGAGTTTTTGTGAGCGGCGACGAAGGAGCTCCAGCGGAGCCGACCCGACCGTGATTTTGTCCATTCGCAGCGGGGATGATGACGACGACCACCGCGAGGAGTGTTGTGCGACGGGGACCGATGACGAGCCACCGGACGGGTGGGCTGCGGAGAGGTCGATGGAGAGGCGACAGCCACACGGAGGCCTTGGTCATTCATCACGTCGGCGCGGGGACAGCGATTGCGGGCGGGGATCGGTGAGACGCAGCACGGAGCAGCAGTGGCCGACTGACCTAAGCTGTGGGCCTTCGCGGACCTGCTCGTGGGGTCTGTGATGTAGATGTTCCGGGCTTTTCTTTTCGTCCCATCTCTGTTGTGAACAGAGTTGGGGGGGGGAGAGAGGATGATGATGACGAGGACAGCGGGACAACAGCAGTGAACAGACTCTTGAACTTTGATCCGTGCAGCTGAGCGAACATTTCGAGGTAAACTAGAATGAGCAGCATACAGAGAAGAAGTTTCCTTTGTTCGTACAGAGAAAAGATGGACTTCCCTTCTCTCTGTTTAACAAATAGTGCGTCTCGTTTGTTTTCAGCATGAATTATAATAGGCCTCATGTTGGTATGTGTTTGTCGTATAATTAGATAAGTTGAGTCATTTAGCCTAATTATGAATCAATGAGGTATTTTCCTATAGATATGAAGAGATATGTGATATTATTGTTAGACTCTGGCGTGTCAATGTGTATCTACTTGGATCACCAGTGTGTGATGTTGGTCAGGGTAAGTCCGGAGTGTCTTAGCTGATAATGTGTATTTAACATTGGACAGCAGAGTTTAGTCGTAAACCACGTAGGTTATTGCGTATCAAAAAAGGGCTCTTGTCAGTTACCTGTACTAATCATTTTTCCATTATTCATATACGTATGGATGTCTGAAAACCATGTTGGGGGAATTCTGTACTGTAATGCTGTGGTTTTTGGTTTCTTGAATGTATTTGTCCAGCTAAGGGTCAAGGGGGGTGTAAGATAATTATGGTTCCATATTTTTAGATGATCATCTTTTGATGATCAAGGGGGGATATGAAGAATATTGGATCTCATAATTATACTGTGTTGCAAGGCCTTAGTCAAATGTGTAATTTACATACAGTAGACCTTTTGGTGAACAGCTGCTAGAGAGGGGTGTCGGTCTCCTCAGGAGTAGCTAGGAGTCTAATTCCGTTGTATGTAAATTAGGGGTCTGTTGACCTGAAGTGATTGATCAAAGGACTTTGCTACTAATAGATATGCGCCATGTCGATCCCCTTGACCAATGTGGAATGTTTAAAAGGTGGCTACAAGGCTATCATTTTAGTCAGTCAGTCAGTCAGTCGGGGGCGCGAGCCTGTTGAGACGTGAGCCAGCTCTGCTGGCTGGCGTGATTCTCTATGCTGTTGCTGTGTATGCTGTACTCCGTTTGAATAAACATCTTGGAACTTCACTTCGTCTGCTGCGTGCACATTTCTCCTCTGTATGGTATATTATATACATCATGGCTTTGGGTTTCGTTTGGGTACAGCTTTTGGGTACCACTTCTCCAATGTATAATAGATAGTTTCAGTAAATTAATAGTCACGTATGACTAGTATGGACATACGTATTGAAATCAATGTGTTTGTATCTGTAAAAAAAAATCTGTTTTTCCAGCGCATTCTTGAGTCTATGTCCCTGGAGGATTGGAGGAGGGTCGGACGGGGAGTGATCCACAGGGAGCCAGGTATCATATATGATGCCCTGTGGATGGACCAGCACCGCGAGGATTCACCACCATCTGCTAGACAGACTAGGGTCCCATGGTGCAGATGTGGGAATTGTAGGGGCATGCCTTCTGATGTAGAGAGGTTTGATTTTATTTTATTTAGCACAATATAAAACAATACAAAATACTCATATAAAAAGGAAAATGCTATGAGGAGGCAAGAAGCCCAAAGGGCTTATATGAGGCTTCGACCTATGTATAACATAATATATTAAAACATGATTGCAGGTTATGCTGCCGCCTGGAACCAACAATGTGCTTGAGTCGGCGGCCACACTTCTCGACATACTGCCTGGATGAAGGCAACTTACGTCTTCACAGACGTTACAGAGAGGACTTACTGGTACGCTAGCTACAGAGCCTGGTGACGACAACCGGGAGTACCGCTTTGCTGGCTACAGGAACTTCATCTTTTGGCAGTATAGTTCTTTAGGTTTGTATGAAAGCACAATGTCATAATTTTGTAATTATTGCACACCTAATTTTGCCGTTATTTGCACCGTCACCGTCAACGAAACGGCTCCAAAGGACAGATCTATGGAGTTTCAACGCCTGGATTTAAAAAAAAACCTGTGGCTACACTGAAACGGTGAGAACCTTCCAGTTTTCCAGACAATTGAAGTGCTAATTCTCATATTTTGCAAAACCTATCTCTTATTGTATAAAATCTAGCCTAGTAGAAGAAAAAAAAAAAAAAAAAAAAAAAAAGAGAAGAGAAGAGAGACCTTGTTTTGCATTAAGTCAAGTCGCAGCCAAAGAACCAAGAACCGTGCTTGCCAGAGAAGTCGCAGCCAAAGAACCGTGCTTGCCAGAGAAGTCGCAGCCAAAGAACCGTGCTTGCCAGAGAAGTCGCAGCCAAAGAACCGTGCTTGCCAGAGAAGTCGCAGCCAAAGAACCGTGCTTGCCAGAGAAGTCGCAGCCAAAGAACCGTGCTTGCCAGAGAAGTCGCAGCCAAAGAACCGTGCTTGCCAGAGAAGTCGCAGCACAAAGAAACGTGCTTGCAAGTAAGAAAACCGTGTTATGTATTGTAAAGCATTTATCTGACAGTATTTCAATATGGGAAACAAAAAAAGTGCGCCGGCGGCCACAGAAAAGAAAGAGATGGTTGCAAAATATGAGAAGAAAATTAGTAAGAAAAAGTCAGTAAAGACAAATATGACCGCCACAAAAAAGTATTTTCAACGTGGATGGAGGAAGAGACAACTAGAAAATCATATAGAAGAACTTCCAAGGGCAGAGAGCAGACCACTGGCTCCTCAGAAATCTCCTTTGTCTTCACAGCAGGCACTGACTCTCGACCTGGGCTACATGAAAGCCAGTCAATGCCCAGACGGAGAGGAGACGGTGCCTGCAGGAGCCCACGCGGACGGTCCAGAGAGCAGACCACTGGCTCCTCAGAAATCTCCTTTGTCTTCACAGCAGGCACTGACTCTCGACCTGGGCTACATGAAAGCCAGTCAATGCCCAGACGGAGAGGAGACGGTGCCTGCAGGAGCCCACGCGGACGGTCCACAGCCTTCAACCAAGAGGAAATCGTCGGACATCGAGGTGGGGAGAACAGAACCAGAACCAGCAGGAGCAGAGCAGCCAGCGACAGACGTCGATGACAAGGGGACATCTCCTGTGCACAGCGCAGGAAGGCTCCTGACTACAAAGGCGGACCTTTTCGGGACCGGAGACAAGCCAGCGACAGACGTCGAGGACAAGGGGACATCTCCTGCGGAGGCCCTGGAGCCTACCTACACGACCCTAATTGTCAAAGCAGCGACGGACGTCGAGGGTGTCAAGAATCTACTCGTTCAACAGGCGGTGGGAGAGGAGTGCACACTCATACGCTCAGAGAGGGTTCCGGCGGGCCAATCAGTGAAGGAGGAGATGACCAAAGTACCGGCAGTTGCGTTCCGTAAGTTTTTACACGCACTGTCAGAGTTGGCAGGAAAGGAGAGGTTCACGCCTCCATTCCTTAAATCTAAGGCCAGAAAGATGCCTTTATTTTCCGATCCCGATGGAAAGAAAAAGAAGGTGAAATGGAAATGGAAGACATTTTTCGGAAGTCTGCTGAAGAGTAGCATGACTTGCCCACCACCGCCTCAACACACACACACACACACCCCTATCAGAAGATGGCCGCCGATGCAGCCAGGGGAAAAGGTGTCCCATTGCAGCTGTCAAGAACAGTGAGAGGCAGTGGGATTGATCTTTGTTGTTAAAACAATTGTATTGTGCAATTGTGAAAATAGATCATTGCTAAAAAAGCTAATGCAATACCTGGAAAGAAAATATTGTTTGGAATATATGATGTGTTCTGGGTTATTTGTTATGTTATAGTTTGCTGTGCTAAATCAACAGGGTACTGTATTAGTATCATTTTTAGGGATTTCTTGGATCCTTTGTAAAATTAGATAGGTTAATTTGGATTGTTAAGCCTACAGGATTTATAGTCTACACATAAGTGAGTTGACCTTAGGGACAAAACCACTGGCACTGTTGAGTGATTGAGTGCACATACTGGTGTCAGGTCACTGAAGTATTTTCCCTAAGTCAGTCTAAAAAAATAAAAAAATAAAAAATAGAGGAGTATGTGTAGTTTGTCTATAAATGTGGGGACAAAGACACTGCACATAACTTTATGGAAAGTATTGCTACAATTACAAGTTGACTTGAAGTTATGTGAAGCTGCTCGAGAACGAGGACTGCATTTCACATATGACAACATGCACAAAAGTTCAACAAAAAATTGCATTGACGCAGCTTCTCCGACATCATGAAGAGCTAAACCGTGACACACTCACTGGTAATTTGTGGTATCTGATGGTTATCTGTTGATGATGGGTATTGCTGTATGCGTAGGCCTTTGTGTCATCCCTTTGCTTAAACCATGCTTACAATGTATTTTGTTCAAATGTATTATGATGTATTATTTTGATATTGATGGAAAATTCACAGTTATTGTTGAATTAAGCTGTTGTTTTAATTAACAAGAGGAAGGATTTGACGAGGAATTTACCATCACCAAAGCTCATTTGAATACATTTAAATGAGCCTATACAGACCGAGCTTTGAAGCCCGGAGCCATACTGTGATAACAGAATTTAACACTTTGGCTGTTGTCCTGGAACCTATCCTCACCTATTCCCCCATCCCCGTCTGGGAGAGCAACAGTCCTCATCCTGTCCTCATCCTGCCCCCCCCCCCCCTTTTCACCTCACACCTCCCACCATCTGTAAACAAGACCCATTCTGCTCCACCTTATGGGTGGGATCTATCTACTGTATATAAAGTGTACCTCTGTGATTGAATTGTCATGCTTGCTGGGAGAGACCGGCCTGTGAGCCAGGAAGGAGCATCCGTGTATGCTGGAGTGCACGTTAATAAAGAAAGATCTACAAAGGGAACTTGGTCTCACGCGTTTAGTGTCAGAAATCCTGCCATATCACTTCCTCCAGCTTAATATCAAAAAAAACTAAGGAGGTCATATTGGACCTTAGGACTGGTGCCCATGCACACCAGGAAATAGTCATTGGTGGGGATGGGGTAGTGATGGTGGACGAATATAAGTACTTGGGTACAACGATTGATTCCAAGCTGACATGGAATTCCAACACTCATTCCATCTACAAGAAAGGTCAGCAGAGGCTGCATTTTATGCGCAGACTGAGACAGTATAACGTTGAAAAAAATATCATGGCACTCTTTCATCGATCCTTTGTGGAGAGTGCATTGACATTTTGTTTTGTTTCATGGTATGGCTCATTATCATTGGTTAATAAGAACAAACTCCATAAAATCATCAGCGTGTCCAGCAAAATAGCTGGGGTACGATTTGAGAGTATGACCTCAATGTATGAGACCCGGGTACTCAGGAAGGGGAAAGCCATTACTAGGGACAACACACACCCGTTACACAGCCAATACCATCTTTTACCATCAGGGCGACGGTATAATGGTACCTTCCCTGCAGGCTAGGGCCTCAAGATCGTTTGTTCCCATAAGTATAGGACTTATGAACAAGCAGGCCCCATCTCAGTTCCGTGCATAGAGTGTGATGTGATGCCTCTTGGAACTATGACTGGTGGCCTTCTGTTGGCACTGTTTCTTTATTGTCTATGTACTGTCTGTGATCTGTTTGTTTGCATGTTTTATGTATATCCTGATGACTGCTGTGCACAAAACAAATTTACAAAAGGACAAATAAAGTATCTATCTATCTATCTATCTATGACCCGGCCAGGTATTGAACCCCCGACCTCGCAGTCTCAGGGCGAACACTCTAACCACAAGGCCGCTGGTACTGATACTGCAATAGCGCCCCGTGAGCGTTGTGAGGGGTTGAACAGCTCTGCATGTTGGCCGTCTATTCAAGTGGTGCACGTCTTTCCCCTCCAACAATATCACCTGGGAGCAATAGGGAGACATGAGGAAAGAGTGATCAGGTACATCTTGAAAAGCATTTGGACTCCCTTTTGTAAATATGGTCTGTGGAATAGCTATTCTATAATCAAAATCAGCACACTAGGATTCTAGTCAAATATAGCTAGGTAAAAATAGACATTTTATCTATGTGTTGTATTAGTTATTCACTGATGGACCTGCACTTGAATGAAGCAATGGAAGATTGTTGTTATCCTTCAGATTCTGAGAATACATAGTTCATACAGTAGCATAAGATTACATGGACTATAAACATAGACCTACCTAGACCTCTCTTGGTCTGTGTTTGGAGAAGCTCCTCCATTGGGGGTGGCTGGATGACGGGAAGAAGGCCATGTCTCCTTGGGTCCTCCGGTCCATATGGTCTTTTCTGAGGCAGCCCTGCATCAGACCGGATTCTCTTCAAAATAATGCGGCTCTGGACTCTTTTTGTAGAGTCTCCTGGGCCTGTTATGGTTTGAAACACAACAGTTCCCTGTTATTAGTTCAATTATACATTACAATAATAATAATAATAATAATAATAATAATAATAATACCAGAACCAGACTTGGCTTGCCATCTTCATTGTGTGGTGATTGTAGTCCAGCGCATTGAGGACATTTTTACACTCAACCTATTTTTACCCCCCCCCCCATCTTACTAACCTGAAGGTTAGGTACTTGTGTACAGTCTTCACTTCAGCCACCGCTTGCTCATCACAACATCTGTGAGAACCTTGAGCGCCTCTGAGCCGACCTCCAACCACTCCTTGCCCGAGCTGTTCTCCTCCTCACTGGCCCATTTTCCACTTGTGCTCATTAGCTACATGGTGGAGGACGCCAAGCCACAGCTCCTGATAACAAAATATAACATTATACTCACACGCACACACACGATGTACGCTATTCAGCCAAAACATCAAGCAATGTATAACTTTCAACATTACCAAGAATTCTGTATACGTTGAAGCAGTGCCGTATCCAGGGAATAATCAGCAGGGGGGCATTCATATTTCCAAGGGGGGCACTTGATTTTTCAAGTTCACATCCATATATAGCAATTAAGCTCTCACATTGGCCTATACAATAAAACAACACAAAAGGCTTGGAGAAGGGCTACAAGTATAGGTTCCAATTATACACCAAAACAAATAATATAGCCTAATTATTGTAGCCAACAGAACAAACAAACAAACATAGCCTATATACTGTCATGTGGAAACACGATCGCATCGCACCAACAACACAATGAACACAATGAGCATCTCCACGGCGGGAGGAAAGTAGAAAAAAAGACTATAGCCTATGCACCAACCATTAATCACCAACAAATAGTTGAGCATTTAGGCTTATAGTGTCTTTTATATGTGGCCATCTCCACGGTAGGGGAATATGAGTAAAAGTTTATGCACCAACCAAAAACAACAAGTCTATATAGTGTATTTATGTCGGGAGGCAAAGGGGGGGGGGGGGGGGGGGATCTGCGCGTCTGCAGATTGCACGTTTGCCATTATGAAGGCTACTTGGGTATTTGTCCCGTTTTACCTGATTCAGTGACGGTGTGCCAGAACCAAGAACCTCTGGTGGAGAAGCATGCGGTGGTGGTGGAGGTCCGAAAGTTGAGCTGCTGCTGTGGAAGTTGCTACAGCTGCCCTCTGCCTCACTGGAATAATGCTATCCGACACTCGCGAACCCCATCCGACGACCGAATTTCGTTGTGCATTTAGTAGTGCTCGAACGACTCCCCGCAATATTAACAACAACAGGCGATGAGGCGACATGGTGTTGGTTTCAGTATCGTCATCAGTCTGCCTTTCTGAAGGTGCTGGTGGGTTTATAGAGTTTGGTGTTTTGGCTTTGAGCCAGTTCCTAATATCCATGATTCAATTTTACCGGTTTGGGTTTGTTTTCACTGTGACTGAAGCATGGACTGAAGTCACACAGGTAATGACGTAGCTTTTGGTGCGCTGCATCAAAACGAATCCGACTAGGTGCACCGACTATAGGTGCCAGTGTACTTGTTATTATTGCATTTTTATTACTATGAATTAATTAGAAAATGTAAATTTATTATAAACACAAAGAACATGAAAATAACACATTATATATATTTTAAACCTGTAAAACATTAAAAATAATGGTGGGGTAGGGTTCTGGACTGGGGGGGCACAAAGTCTATCTGGGGGGGCAGTGCCCCCTAGTGCCCCCCC
>NC_137877.1:44004317-44214823 GCF_963924005.1 Protomyctophum bolini | reverse complement strand
CATTTTGGCCCTGTTGTCCCAAACTGCCCCAGCACTTCCCACATTGCTCAAAGTGGCTAGCTTTCATCCCAACACAGTTTATAGGGCCATACGGTACATAGTTTTCAAGTTACAGACTAAGCTAAGCAAAAGTGAACCAGGCCTTTTTACTGTGAAAATGGCACTTTGGGACTGTGAAAGTGACATTTTGGCCCTGTTGTCCCAAACTGCCCCAGCACTTCCCACATTGCTCAAAGTGGCTAGCTTTCATCCCAACACAGTTTATAGGGCCATACGGTACATAGTTTTCAAGTTACAGACTAAGCTAAGCAAAATGAATCTTTTTTTTTTTACTGTGAAAATGGCACTTTGGGACTGTGAAAGTGACATTTTGGCCCTGTTGTCCCAAACTGCCCCAGCACTTCCCACATTGCTCAAAGTGGCTAGCTTTCATCCCAACACAGTTTATAGGGCCATACGGTACATAGTTTTCAAGTTACAGACTAAGCTAAGCAAAAGTGAACCAGGCCTTTTTACTGTGAAAACGGCACTTTGGGACTGTGAAAGTGACATTTTGGCCCTGTTGTCCCAAACTGCCCCAGCACTTCCCACATTGCTCAAAGTGGCTAGCTTTCATCCCAACACAGTTTATAGGGCCATACGGTACATAGTTTTCAAGTTACAGACTAAGCTAAGCAAAAGTGAACCAGGCCTTTTTACTGTGAAAATGGCACTTTGGGACTGTGAAAGTGACATTTTGGCCCCGTTCATTCCCTGTTGTCCCAAACTGCCCCAGCTCTTGCCACAATGCTCAACGTGGCTAGCTTTCATCCCAACACAGTTTATAGGGCCATACGGTACATAGTTTTCAAGTTACAGACTAAGCTAAGCAAAAGTGAACCAGGCCTTTTTACTGTGAAAATGGCACTTTGGGACTGTGAAAGTGACATTTTGGCCCTGTTGTCCCAAACTGCCCCAGCACTTCCCACATTGCTCAAAGTGGCTAGCTTTCATCCCAACACAGTTTATAGGGCCATACGGTACATAGTTTTCAAGTTACAGACTAAGCTAAGCAAAAGTGAACCAGGCCTTTTTACTGTGAAAACGGCACTTTGGGACTGTGAAAGTGACATTTTGGCCCTGTTGTCCCAAACCGCCCCAGCACTTCCCACATTGCTCAAAGTGGCTAGCTTTCATCCCAACACAGTTTATAGGGCCATACGGTACATAGTTTTCAAGTTACAGACTAAGCTAAGCAAAAGTGAACCAGGCCTTTTTACTGTGAAAATGGCACTTTGGGACTGTGAAAGTGACATTTTGGCCCCGTTCATTCCCTGTTGTCCCAAACTGCCCCAGCTCTTGCCACAATGCTCAACGTGGCTAGCTTTCATCCCAACACAGTTTATAGGGCCATACGGTACATAGTTTTCAAGTTACAGACTAAGCTAAGCAAAAGTGAACCAGGCCTTTTTACTGTGAAAATGGCACTTTGGGACTGTGAAAGTGACATTTTGGCCCTGTTGTCCCAAACTGCCCCAGCACTTCCCACATTGCTCAAAGTGGCTAGCTTTCATCCCAACACAGTTTATAGGGCCATACGGTACATTGTTTTCAATTTACAGACTAAGCTAAGCAAAAGTGAACCAGGCCTTTTTACTGTGAAAATGGCACTTTGGGACTGTGAAAGTGACATTTTGGCCCTGTTGTCCCAAACTGCCCCAGCACTTCCCACATTGCTCAAAGTGGCTAGCTTTCATCCCAACACAGTTTATAGGGCCATACGGTACATAGTTTTCAAGTTACAGACTAAGCTAAGCAAAAGTGAACCAGGCCTTTTTACTGTGAAAATGGCACTTTGGGACTGTGAAAGTGACATTTTGGCCCTGTTGTCCCAAACTGCCCCAGCACTTCCCACATTGCTCAAAGTGGCTAGCTTTCATCCCAACACAGTTTATAGGGCCATACGGTACATAGTTTTCAAGTTACAGACTAAGCTAAGCAAAATGAATCTTTTTTTTTTTACTGTGAAAATGGCACTTTGGGACTGTGAAAG
This sequence comes from Protomyctophum bolini, assembly GCF_963924005.1. Lineage (NCBI taxonomy): Eukaryota > Metazoa > Chordata > Actinopteri > Myctophiformes > Myctophidae > Protomyctophum > Protomyctophum bolini. The sequence goes on along the minus strand of NC_137877.1, from coordinate 44,212,791 downwards.
TGACATTTTGGCCCTGTTGTCCCAAACTGCCCCAGCACTTCCCACATTGCTCAAAGTGGCTAGCTTTCATCCCAACACAGTTTATAGGGCCATACGGTACATAGTTTTCAAGTTACAGACTAAGCTAAGCAAAAGTGAATCTTTTTTTTTTTACTGTGAAAATGGCACTTTGGGACTGTGAAAGTGACATTTTGGCCCCGTTCATTCCCTGTTGTCCCAAACTGCCCCAGCTCTTGCCACAATGCTCAACGTGGCTAGCTTTCATCCCAACACAGTTTATAGGGCCATACGGTACATAGTTTTCAAGTTACAGACTAAGCTAAGCAAAAGTGAACCAGGCCTTTTTACTGTGAAAATGGCACTTTGGGACTGTGAAAGTGACATTTTGGCCCTGTTGTCCCAAACTGCCCCAGCACTTCCCACATTGCTCAAAGTGGCTAGCTTTCATCCCAACACAGTTTATAGGGCCATACGGTACATAGTTTTCAAGTTACAGACTAAGCTAAGCAAAAGTGAACCAGGCCTTTTTACTGTGAAAATGGCACTTTGGGACTGTGAAAGTGACATTTTGGCCCTGTTGTCCCAAACTGCCCCAGCACTTCCCACATTGCTCAAAGTGGCTAGCTTTCATCCCAACACAGTTTATAGGGCCATACGGTACATAGTTTTCAAGTTACAGACTAAGCTAAGCAAAATGAATCTTTTTTTTTTTACTGTGAAAATGGCACTTTGGGACTGTGAAAGTGACATTTTGGCCCTGTTGTCCCAAACTGCCCCAGCACTTCCCACATTGCTCAAAGTGGCTAGCTTTCATCCCAACACAGTTTATAGGGCCATACGGTACATAGTTTTCAAGTTACAGACTAAGCTAAGCAAAAGTGAACCAGGCCTTTTTACTGTGAAAACGGCACTTTGGGACTGTGAAAGTGACATTTTGGCCCCGTTCATTCCCTGTTGTCCCAAACTGCCCCAGCTCTTGCCACAATGCTCAACGTGGCTAGCTTTCATCCCAACACAGTTTATAGGGCCATACGGTACATAGTTTTCAAGTTACAGACTAAGCTAAGCAAAAGTGAACCAGGCCTTTTTACTGTGAAAATGGCACTTTGGGACTGTGAAAGTGACATTTTGGCCCTGTTGTCCCAAACTGCCCCAGCACTTCCCACATTGCTCAAAGTGGCTAGCTTTCATCCCAACACAGTTTATAGGGCCATACGGTACATAGTTTTCAAGTTACAGACTAAGCTAAGCAAAATGAATCTTTTTTTTTTTACTGTGAAAATGGCACTTTGGGACTGTGAAAGTGACATTTTGGCCCCGTTCATTCCCTGTTGTCCCAAACTGCCCCAGCTCTTGCCACAATGCTCAACGTGGCTAGCTTTCATCCCAACACAGTTTATAGGGCCATACGGTACATAGTTTTCAAGTTACAGACTAAGCTAAGCAAAAGTGAACCAGGCCTTTTTACTGTGAAAATGGCACTTTGGGACTGTGAAAGTGACATTTTGGCCCTGTTGTCCCAAACTGCCCCAGCACTTCCCACATTGCTCAAAGTGGCTAGCTTTCATCCCAACACAGTTTATAGGGCCATACGGTACATAGTTTTCAAGTTACAGACTAAGCTAAGCAAAAGTGAACCAGGCCTTTTTACTGTGAAAATGGCACTTTGGGACTGTGAAAGTGACATTTTGGCCCTGTTGTCCCAAACTGCCCCAGCACTTCCCACATTGCTCAAAGTGGCTAGCTTTCATCCCAACACAGTTTATAGGGCCATACGGTACATAGTTTTCAAGTTACAGACTAAGCTAAGCAAAATTAATCTTTTTTTTTTTACTGTGAAAATGGCACTTTGGGACTGTGAAAGTGACATTTTGGCCCTGTTGTCCCAAACTGCCCCAGCACTTCCCACATTGCTCAAAGTGGCTAGCTTTCATCCCAACACAGTTTATAGGGCCATACGGTACATAGTTTTCAAGTTACAGACTAAGCTAAGCAAAAGTGAACCAGGCCTTTTTACTGTGAAAACGGCACTTTGGGACTGTGAAAGTGACATTTTGGCCCCGTTCATTCCCTGTTGTCCCAAACTGCCCCAGCTCTTGCCACAATGCTCAACGTGGCTAGCTTTCATCCCAACACAGTTTATAGGGCCATACGGTACATAGTTTTCAAGTTACAGACTAAGCTAAGCAAAAGTGAACCAGGCCTTTTTACTGTGAAAATGGCACTTTGGGACTGTGAAAGTGACATTTTGGCCCTGTTGTCCCAAACTGCCCCAGCACTTCCCACATTGCTCAAAGTGGCTAGCTTTCATCCCAACACAGTTTATAGGGCCATACGGTACATAGTTTTCAAGTTACAGACTAAGCTAAGCAAAATGAATCTTTTTTTTTTTACTGTGAAAATGGCACTTTGGGACTGTGAAAGTGACATTTTGGCCCCGTTCATTCCCTGTTGTCCCAAACTGCCCCAGCTCTTGCCACAATGCTCAACGTGGCTAGCTTTCATCCCAACACAGTTTATAGGGCCATACGGTACATAGTTTTCAAGTTACAGACTAAGCTAAGCAAAAGTGAACCAGGCCTTTTTACTGTGAAAATGGCACTTTGGGACTGTGAAAGTGACATTTTGGCCCTGTTGTCCCAAACTGCCCCAGCACTTCCCACATTGCTCAAAGTGGCTAGCTTTCATCCCAACACAGTTTATAGGGCCATACGGTACATAGTTTTCAAGTTACAGACTAAGCTAAGCAAAAGTGAACCAGGCCTTTTTACTGTGAAAATGGCACTTTGGGACTGTGAAAGTGACATTTTGGCCCTGTTGTCCCAAACTGCCCCAGCACTTCCCACATTGCTCAAAGTGGCTAGCTTTCATCCCAACACAGTTTATAGGGCCATACGGTACATAGTTTTCAAGTTACAGACTAAGCTAAGCAAAATGAATCTTTTTTTTTTTACTGTGAAAATGGCACTTTGGGACTGTGAAAGTGACATTTTGGCCCTGTTGTCCCAAACTGCCCCAGCACTTCCCACATTGCTCAAAGTGGCTAGCTTTCATCCCAACACAGTTTATAGGGCCATACGGTACATAGTTTTCAAGTTACAGACTAAGCTAAGCAAAAGTGAACCAGGCCTTTTTACTGTGAAAATGGCACTTTGGGACTGTGAAAGTGACATTTTGGCCCTGTTGTCCCAAACTGCCCCAGCACTTCCCACATTGCTCAAAGTGGCTAGCTTTCATCCCAACACAGTTTATAGGGCCATACGGTACATAGTTTTCAAGTTACAGACTAAGCTAAGCAAAAGTGAACCAGGCCTTTTTACTGTGAAAATGGCACTTTGGGACTGTGAAAGTGACATTTTGGCCCTGTTGTCCCAAACTGCCCCAGCACTTCCCACATTGCTCAAAGTGGCTAGCTTTCATCCCAACACAGTTTATAGGGCCATACGGTACATAGTTTTCAAGTTACAGACTAAGCTAAGCAAAATGAATCTTTTTTTTTTTACTGTGAAAATGGCACTTTGGGACTGTGAAAGTGACATTTTGGCCCTGTTGTCCCAAACTGCCCCAGCACTTCCCACATTGCTCAAAGTGGCTAGCTTTCATCCCAACACAGTTTATAGGGCCATACGGTACATAGTTTTCAAGTTACAGACTAAGCTAAGCAAAAGTGAACCAGGCCTTTTTACTGTGAAAATGGCACTTTGGGACTGTGAAAGTGACATTTTGGCCATGTTGTCCCAAACTGCCCCAGCACTTCCCACATTGCTCAAAGTGGCTAGCTTTCATCCCAACACAGTTTATAGGGCCATACGGTACATAGTTTTCAAGTTACAGACTAAGCTAAGCAAAAGTGAACCAGGCCTTTTTACTGTGAAAATGGCACTTTGGGACTGTGAAAGTGACATTTTGGCCCCGTTCATTCCCTGTTGTCCCAAACTGCCCCAGCTCTTGCCACAATGCTCAAAGTGGCTAGCTTTCATCCCAACACAGTTTATAGGGCCATACGGTACATAGTTTTCAAGTTACAGACTAAGCTAAGCAAAAGTGAACCAGGCCTTTTTACTGTGAAAACGGCACTTTGGGACTGTGAAAGTGACATTTTGGCCCTGTTGTCCCAAACTGCCCCAGCACTTCCCACATTGCTCAAAGTGGCTAGCTTTCATCCCAACACAGTTTATAGGGCCATACGGTACATAGTTTTCAAGTTACAGACTAAGCTAAGCAAAAGTGAACCAGGCCTTTTTACTGTGAAAACGGCACTTTGGGACTGTGAAAGTGACATTTTGGCCCTGTTGTCCCAAACTGCCCCAGCACTTCCCACATTGCTCAAAGTGGCTAGCTTTCATCCCAACACAGTTTATAGGGCCATACGGTACATAGTTTTCAAGTTACAGACTAAGCTAAGCAAAAGTGAACCAGGCCTTTTTACTGTGAAAACGGCACTTTGGGACTGTGAAAGTGACATTTTGGCCCTGTTGTCCCAAACTGCCCCAGCACTTCCCACATTGCTCAAAGTGGCTAGCTTTCATCCCAAACACAGTTTATAGGGCCATACGGTACATAGTTTTCAAGTTACAGACTAAGCTAAGCAAAAGTGAACCAGGCCTTTTTACTGTGAAAACGGCACTTTGGGACTGTGAAAGTGACATTTTGGCCCTGTTGTCCCAAACTGCCCCAGCACTTCCCACATTGCTCAAAGTGGCTAGCTTTCATCCCAACACAGTTTATAGGGCCATACGGTACATAGTTTTCAAGTTACAGACTAAGCTAAGCAAAATGAATCTTTTTTTTTTTACTGTGAAAATGGCACTTTGGGACTGTGAAAGTGACATTTTGGCCCTGTTGTCCCAAACTGCCCCAGCACTTCCCACATTGCTCAAAGTGGCTAGCTTTCATCCCAACACAGTTTATAGGGCCATACGGTACATAGTTTTCAAGTTACAGACTAAGCTAAGCAAAAGTGAACCAGGCCTTTTTACTGTGAAAACGGCACTTTGGGACTGTGAAAGTGACATTTTGGCCCTGTTGTCCCAAACTGCCCCAGCACTTCCCACATTGCTCAAAGTGGCTAGCTTTCATCCCAACACAGTTTATAGGGCCATACGGTACATAGTTTTCAAGTTACAGACTAAGCTAAGCAAAAGTGAACCAGGCCTTTTTACTGTGAAAATGGCACTTTGGGACTGTGAAAGTGACATTTTGGCCCCGTTCATTCCCTGTTGTCCCAAACTGCCCCAGCTCTTGCCACAATGCTCAACGTGGCTAGCTTTCATCCCAACACAGTTTATAGGGCCATACGGTACATAGTTTTCAAGTTACAGACTAAGCTAAGCAAAAGTGAACCAGGCCTTTTTACTGTGAAAATGGCACTTTGGGACTGTGAAAGTGACATTTTGGCCCTGTTGTCCCAAACTGCCCCAGCACTTCCCACAATGCTCAACGTGGCTAGCTTTCATCCCAACACAGTTTATAGGGCCATACGGTACATAGTTTTCAAGTTACAGACTAAGCTAAGCAAAAGTGAACCAGGCCTTTTTACTGTGAAAATGGCACTTTGGGACTGTGAAAGTGACATTTTGGCCCTGTTGTCCCAAACTGCCCCAGCACTTCCCACATTGCTCAAAGTGGCTAGCTTTCATCCCAACACAGTTTATAGGGCCATACGGTACATAGTTTTCAAGTTACAGACTAAGCTAAGCAAAAGTGAACCAGGCCTTTTTACTGTGAAAATGGCACTTTGGGACTGTGAAAGTGACATTTTGGCCCTGTTGTCCCAAACTGCCCCAGCACTTCCCACATTGCTCAAAGTGGCTAGCTTTCATCCCAACACAGTTTATAGGGCCATACGGTACATAGTTTTCAAGTTACAGACTAAGCTAAGCAAAATGAATCTTTTTTTTTTTACTGTGAAAACGGCACTTTGGGACTGTGAAAGTGACATTTTGGCCCTGTTCGTTCCCTGTTGTCCCAAACTGCCCCAGCTCTTGCCACAATGCTCAAAGTGGCTAGCTTTCATCTCAACACAGTTTATAGGGCCATACGGTACATAGTTTTCAAGTTACAGACTAAGCTAAGCAAAAGTGAACCAGGCCTTTTTACTGTGAAAATGGCACTTTGGGACTGTGAAAGTGACATTTTGGCCCTGTTGTCCCAAACTGCCCCAGCACTTCCCACATTGCTCAAAGTGGCTAGCTTTCATCCCAACACAGTTTATAGGGCCATACGGTACATAGTTTTCAAGTTACAGACTAAGCTAAGCAAAAGTGAACCAGGCCTTTTTACTGTGAAAATGGCACTTTGGGACTGTGAAAGTGACATTTTGGCCCCGTTCATTCCCTGTTGTCCCAAACTGCCCCAGCTCTTGCCACAATGCTCAAAGTGGCTAGCTTTCAACCCAACACAGTTTATAGGGCCATACGGTACATAGTTTTCAAGTTACAGACTAAGCTAAGCAAAATGAATATTTTTTTTTTTTACTGTGAAAATGGCACTTTGGGACTGTGAAAGTGACATTTTGGCGCTGTTCGTTCCCTGTTGTCCCAAACTGCCCCAGCTCTTGCCACAATGCTCAAAGTGGCTAGCTTTCATCCCAACACAGTTTATAGGGCCATACGGTACATAGTTTTCAAGTTACAGACTAAGCTAAGCAAAATGAATCTTTTTTTTTTTACTGTGAAAATGGCACTTTGGGACTGTGAAAGTGACATTTTGGCCCTGTTGTCCCAAACTGCCCCAGCACTTCCCACATTGCTCAAAGTGGCTAGCTTTCATCCCAACACAGTTTATAGGGCCATACGGTACATAGTTTTCAAGTTACAGACTAAGCTAAGCAAAAGTGAACCAGGCCTTTTTACTGTGAAAACGGCACTTTGGGACTGTGAAAGTGACATTTTGGCCCTGTTGTCCCAAACTGCCCCAGCACTTCCCACATTGCTCAAAGTGGCTAGCTTTCATCCCAACACAGTTTATAGGGCCATACGGTACATAGTTTTCAAGTTACAGACTAAGCTAAGCAAAAGTGAACCAGGCCTTTTTACTGTGAAAATGGCACTTTGGGACTGTGAAAGTGACATTTTGGCCCTGTTGTCCCAAACTGCCCCAGCACTTCCCACAATGCTCAACGTGGCTAGCTTTCATCCCAACACAGTTTATAGGGCCATACGGTACATAGTTTTCAAGTTACAGACTAAGCTAAGCAAAAGTGAACCAGGCCTTTTTACTGTGAAAATGGCACTTTGGGACTGTGAAAGTGACATTTTGGCCCTGTTGTCCCAAACTGCCCCAGCACTTCCCACATTGCTCAAAGTGGCTAGCTTTCATCCCAACACAGTTTATAGGGCCATACGGTACATAGTTTTCAAGTTACAGACTAAGCTAAGCAAAAGTGAACCAGGCCTTTTTACTGTGAAAATGGCACTTTGGGACTGTGAAAGTGACATTTTGGCCCTGTTGTCCCAAACTGCCCCAGCACTTCCCACATTGCTCAAAGTGGCTAGCTTTCATCCCAACACAGTTTATAGGGCCATACGGTACATAGTTTTCAAGTTACAGACTAAGCTAAGCAAAATGAATCTTTTTTTTTTTACTGTGAAAATGGCACTTTGGGACTGTGAAAGTGACATTTTGGCCCTGTTGTCCCAAACTGCCCCAGCACTTCCCACATTGCTCAAAGTGGCTAGCTTTCATCCCAACACAGTTTATAGGGCCATACGGTACATAGTTTTCAAGTTACAGACTAAGCTAAGCAAAAGTGAACCAGGCCTTTTTACTGTGAAAACGGCACTTTGGGACTGTGAAAGTGACATTTTGGCCCTGTTGTCCCAAACTGCCCCAGCACTTCCCACATTGCTCAAAGTGGCTAGCTTTCATCCCAACACAGTTTATAGGGCCATACGGTACATTGTTTTCAAGTTACAGACTAAGCTAAGCAAAATTAATCTTTTTTTTTTTACTGTGAAAACGGCACTTTGGGACTGTGAAAGTGACATTTTGGCCCTGTTGTCCCAAACTGCCCCAGCACTTCCCACATTGCTCAAAGTGGCTAGCTTTCATCCCAACACAGTTTATAGGGCCATACGGTACATAGTTTTCAAGTTACAGACTAAGCTAAGCAAAATGAATCTTTTTTTTTTTACTGTGAAAACGGCACTTTGGGACTGTGAAAGTGACATTTTGGCCCTGTTCGTTCCCTGTTGTCCCAAACTGCCCCAGCTCTTGCCACAATGCTCAAAGTGGCTAGCTTTCATCTCAACACAGTTTATAGGGCCATACGGTACATAGTTTTCAAGTTACAGACTAAGCTAAGCAAAAGTGAACCAGGCCTTTTTACTGTGAAAATGGCACTTTGGGACTGTGAAAGTGACATTTTGGCCCTGTTGTCCCAAACTGCCCCAGCACTTCCCACATTGCTCAAAGTGGCTAGCTTTCATCCCAACACAGTTTATAGGGCCATACGGTACATAGTTTTCAAGTTACAGACTAAGCTAAGCAAAAGTGAACCAGGCCTTTTTACTGTGAAAATGGCACTTTGGGACTGTGAAAGTGACATTTTGGCCCTGTTGTCCCAAACTGCCCCAGCACTTCCCACATTGCTCAAAGTGGCTAGCTTTCATCCCAACACAGTTTATAGGGCCATACGGTACATAGTTTTCAAGTTACAGACTAAGCTAAGCAAAAGTGAACCAGGCCTTTTTACTGTGAAAATGGCACTTTGGGACTGTGAAAGTGACATTTTGGCCCTGTTGTCCCAAACTGCCCCAGCACTTCCCACATTGCTCAAAGTGGCTAGCTTTCATCCCAACACAGTTTATAGGGCCATACGGTACATAGTTTTCAAGTTACAGACTAAGCTAAGCAAAATGAATCTTTTTTTTTTTACTGTGAAAACGGCACTTTGGGACTGTGAAAGTGACATTTTGGCCCTGTTCGTTCCCTGTTGTCCCAAACTGCCCCAGCTCTTGCCACAATGCTCAAAGTGGCTAGCTTTCATCTCAACACAGTTTATAGGGCCATACGGTACATAGTTTTCAAGTTACAGACTAAGCTAAGCAAAAGTGAACCAGGCCTTTTTACTGTGAAAATGGCACTTTGGGACTGTGAAAGTGACATTTTGGCCCTGTTGTCCCAAACTGCCCCAGCACTTCCCACATTGCTCAAAGTGGCTAGCTTTCATCCCAACACAGTTTATAGGGCCATACGGTACATAGTTTTCAAGTTACAGACTAAGCTAAGCAAAAGTGAACCAGGCCTTTTTACTGTGAAAATGGCACTTTGGGACTGTGAAAGTGACATTTTGGCCCCGTTCATTCCCTGTTGTCCCAAACTGCCCCAGCTCTTGCCACAATGCTCAAAGTGGCTAGCTTTCAACCCAACACAGTTTATAGGGCCATACGGTACATAGTTTTCAAGTTACAGACTAAGCTAAGCAAAATGAATCTTTTTTTTTTTTACTGTGAAAATGGCACTTTGGGACTGTGAAAGTGACATTTTGGCGCTGTTCGTTCCCTGTTGTCCCAAACTGCCCCAGCTCTTGCCACAATGCTCAAAGTGGCTAGCTTTCATCCCAACACAGTTTATAGGGCCATACGGTACATAGTTTTCAAGTTACAGACTAAGCTAAGCAAAATTAATCTTTTTTTTTTTACTGTGAAAATGGCACTTTGGGACTGTGAAAGTGACATTTTGGCCCTGTTGTCCCAAACTGCCCCAGCACTTCCCACATTGCTCAAAGTGGCTAGCTTTCATCCCAACACAGTTTATAGGGCCATACGGTACATAGTTTTCAAGTTACAGACTAAGCTAAGCAAAAGTGAACCAGGCCTTTTTACTGTGAAAACGGCACTTTGGGACTGTGAAAGTGACATTTTGGCCCTGTTGTCCCAAACTGCCCCAGCACTTCCCACATTGCTCAAAGTGGCTAGCTTTCATCCCAACACAGTTTATAGGGCCATACGGTACATAGTTTTCAAGTTACAGACTAAGCTAAGCAAAAGTGAACCAGGCCTTTTTACTGTGAAAATGGCACTTTGGGACTGTGAAAGTGACATTTTGGCCCTGTTGTCCCAAACTGCCCCAGCACTTCCCACATTGCTCAAAGTGGCTAGCTTTCATCCCAACACAGTTTATAGGGCCATACGGTACATAGTTTTCAAGTTACAGACTAAGCTAAGCAAAATGAATCTTTTTTTTTTTACTGTGAAAATGGCACTTTGGGACTGTGAAAGTGACATTTTGGCCCTGTTGTCCCAAACTGCCCCAGCACTTCCCACATTGCTCAAAGTGGCTAGCTTTCATCCCAACACAGTTTATAGGGCCATACGGTACATAGTTTTCAAGTTACAGACTAAGCTAAGCAAAAGTGAACCAGGCCTTTTTACTGTGAAAACGGCACTTTGGGACTGTGAAAGTGACATTTTGGCCCTGTTGTCCCAAACTGCCCCAGCACTTCCCACATTGCTCAAAGTGGCTAGCTTTCATCCCAACACAGTTTATAGGGCCATACGGTACATTGTTTTCAAGTTACAGACTAAGCTAAGCAAAATTAATCTTTTTTTTTTTACTGTGAAAACGGCACTTTGGGACTGTGAAAGTGACATTTTGGCCCTGTTGTCCCAAACTGCCCCAGCACTTCCCACATTGCTCAAAGTGGCTAGCTTTCATCCCAACACAGTTTATAGGGCCATACGGTACATAGTTTTCAAGTTACAGACTAAGCTAAGCAAAATTAATCTTTTTTTTTTTACTGTGAAAACGGCACTTTGGGACTGTGAAAGTGACATTTTGGCCCTGTTCGTTCCCTGTTGTCCCAAACTGCCCCAGCTCTTGCCACAATGCTCAAAGTGGCTAGCTTTCATCTCAACACAGTTTATAGGGCCATACGGTACATAGTTTTCAAGTTACAGACTAAGCTAAGCAAAAGTGAACCAGGCCTTTTTACTGTGAAAATGGCACTTTGGGACTGTGAAAGTGACATTTTGGCCCTGTTGTCCCAAACTGCCCCAGCACTTCCCACATTGCTCAAAGTGGCTAGCTTTCATCCCAACACAGTTTATAGGGCCATACGGTACATAGTTTTCAAGTTACAGACTAAGCTAAGCAAAAGTGAACCAGGCCTTTTTACTGTGAAAATGGCACTTTGGGACTGTGAAAGTGACATTTTGGCCCCGTTCATTCCCTGTTGTCCCAAACTGCCCCAGCTCTTGCCACAATGCTCAAAGTGGCTAGCTTTCAACCCAACACAGTTTATAGGGCCATACGGTACATAGTTTTCAAGTTACAGACTAAGCTAAGCAAAATTAATCTTTTTTTTTTTTACTGTGAAAATGGCACTTTGGGACTGTGAAAGTGACATTTTGGCGCTGTTCGTTCCCTGTTGTCCCAAACTGCCCCAGCTCTTGCCACAATGCTCAAAGTGGCTAGCTTTCATCCCAACACAGTTTATAGGGCCATACGGTACATAGTTTTCAAGTTACAGACTAAGCTAAGCAAAATTAATCTTTTTTTTTTTACTGTGAAAATGGCACTTTGGGACTGTGAAAGTGACATTTTGGCCCTGTTGTCCCAAACTGCCCCAGCACTTCCCACATTGCTCAAAGTGGCTAGCTTTCATCCCAACACAGTTTATAGGGCCATACGGTACATAGTTTTCAAGTTACAGACTAAGCTAAGCAAAAGTGAACCAGGCCTTTTTACTGTGAAAATGGCACTTTGGGACTGTGAAAGTGACATTTTGGCCCTGTTGTCCCAAACTGCCCCAGCACTTCCCACATTGCTCAAAGTGGCTAGCTTTCATCCCAACACAGTTTATAGGGCAATACGGTACATAGTTTTCAAGTTACAGACTAAGCTAAGCAAAAGTGAACCAGGCCTTTTTACTGTGAAAACGGCACTTTGGGACTGTGAAAGTGACATTTTGGCCCTGTTGTCCCAAACTGCCCCAGCACTTCCCACATTGCTCAAAGTGGCTAGCTTTCATCCCAACACAGTTTATAGGGCCATACGGTACATAGTTTTCAAGTTACAGACTAAGCTAAGCAAAAGTGAACCAGGCCTTTTTACTGTGAAAATGGCACTTTGGGACTGTGAAAGTGACATTTTGGCCCTGTTGTCCCAAACTGCCCCAGCACTTCCCACATTGCTCAAAGTGGCTAGCTTTCATCCCAACACAGTTTATAGGGCCATACGGTACATAGTTTTCAAGTTACAGACTAAGCTAAGCAAAATGAATCTTTTTTTTTTTACTGTGAAAATGGCACTTTGGGACTGTGAAAGTGACATTTTGGCCCTGTTGTCCCAAACTGCCCCAGCACTTCCCACATTGCTCAAAGTGGCTAGCTTTCATCCCAACACAGTTTATAGGGCCATACGGTACATAGTTTTCAAGTTACAGACTAAGCTAAGCAAAAGTGAACCAGGCCTTTTTACTGTGAAAACGGCACTTTGGGACTGTGAAAGTGACATTTTGGCCCTGTTGTCCCAAACTGCCCCAGCACTTCCCACATTGCTCAAAGTGGCTAGCTTTCATCCCAACACAGTTTATAGGGCCATACGGTACATTGTTTTCAAGTTACAGACTAAGCTAAGCAAAATTAATCTTTTTTTTTTTACTGTGAAAACGGCACTTTGGGACTGTGAAAGTGACATTTTGGCCCTGTTGTCCCAAACTGCCCCAGCACTTCCCACATTGCTCAAAGTGGCTAGCTTTCATCCCAACACAGTTTATAGGGCCATACGGTACATAGTTTTCAAGTTACAGACTAAGCTAAGCAAAAGTGAACCTTTTTTTTTTTACTGTGAAAATGGCACTTTGGGACTGTGAAAGTGACATTTTGGCCCTGTTCGTTCCCTGTTGTCCCAAACTGCCCCAGCTCTTGCCACAATGCTCAAAGTGGCTAGCTTTCATCTCAACACAGTTTATAGGGCCATACGGTACATAGTTTTCAAGTTACAGACTAAGCTAAGCAAAAGTGAACCAGGCCTTTTTACTGTGAAAATGGCACTTTGGGACTGTGAAAGTGACATTTTGGCCCTGTTGTCCCAAACTGCCCCAGCACTTCCCACATTGCTCAAAGTGGCTAGCTTTCATCCCAACACAGTTTATAGGGCCATACGGTACATAGTTTTCAAGTTACAGACTAAGCTAAGCAAAAGTGAACCAGGCCTTTTTACTGTGAAAATGGCACTTTGGGACTGTGAAAGTGACATTTTGGCCCCGTTCATTCCCTGTTGTCCCAAACTGCCCCAGCTCTTGCCACAATGCTCAAAGTGGCTAGCTTTCAACCCAACACAGTTTATAGGGCCATACGGTACATAGTTTTCAAGTTACAGACTAAGCTAAGCAAAATGAATCTTTTTTTTTTTTACTGTGAAAATGGCACTTTGGGACTGTGAAAGTGACATTTTGGCGCTGTTCGTTCCCTGTTGTCCCAAACTGCCCCAGCTCTTGCCACAATGCTCAAAGTGGCTAGCTTTCATCCCAACACAGTTTATAGGGCCATACGGTACATAGTTTTCAAGTTACAGACTAAGCTAAGCAAAATGAATCTTTTTTTTTTTACTGTGAAAATGGCACTTTGGGACTGTGAAAGTGACATTTTGGCCCTGTTGTCCCAAACTGCCCCAGCACTTCCCACATTGCTCAAAGTGGCTAGCTTTCATCCCAACACAGTTTATAGGGCCATACGGTACATAGTTTTCAAGTTACAGACTAAGCTAAGCAAAATGAATCTTTTTTTTTTTACTGTGAAAATGGCACTTTGGGACTGTGAAAGTGACATTTTGGCCCTGTTGTCCCAAACTGCCCCAGCACTTCCCACATTGCTCAAAGTGGCTAGCTTTCATCCCAACACAGTTTATAGGGCCATACGGTACATAGTTTTCAAGTTACAGACTAAGCTAAGCAAAAGTGAACCAGGCCTTTTTACTGTGAAAATGGCACTTTGGGACTGTGAAAGTGACATTTTGGCCCTGTTGTCCCAAACTGCCCCAGCACTTCCCACATTGCTCAAAGTGGCTAGCTTTCATCCCAACACAGTTTATAGGGCCATACGGTACATAGTTTTCAAGATACAGACTAAGCTAAGCAAAAGTGAACCAGGCCTTTTTACTGTGAAAATGGCACTTTGGGACTGTGAAAGTGACATTTTGGCCCTGTTGTCCCAAACTGCCCCAGCACTTCCCACATTGCTCAAAGTGGCTAGCTTTCATCCCAACACAGTTTATAGGGCAATACGGTACATAGTTTTCAAGTTACAGACTAAGCTAAGCAAAAGTGAACCAGGCCTTTTTACTGTGAAAACGGCACTTTGGGACTGTGAAAGTGACATTTTGGCCCTGTTGTCCCAAACTGCCCCAGCACTTCCCACATTGCTCAAAGTGGCTAGCTTTCATCCCAACACAGTTTATAGGGCCATACGGTACATAGTTTTCAAGTTACAGACTAAGCTAAGCAAAAGTGAACCAGGCCTTTTTACTGTGAAAATGGCACTTTGGGACTGTGAAAGTGACATTTTGGCCCCGTTCATTCCCTGTTGTCCCAAACTGCCCCAGCTCTTGCCACAATGCTCAACGTGGCTAGCTTTCATCCCAACACAGTTTATAGGGCCATACGGTACATAGTTTTCAAGTTACAGACTAAGCTAAGCAAAAGTGAACCAGGCCTTTTTACTGTGAAAATGGCACTTTGGGACTGTGAAAGTGACATTTTGGCCCTGTTGTCCCAAACTGCCCCAGCACTTCCCACATTGCTCAAAGTGGCTAGCTTTCATCCCAACACAGTTTATAGGGCCATACGGTACATAGTTTTCAAGTTACAGACTAAGCTAAGCAAAAGTGAACCAGGCCTTTTTACTGTGAAAATGGCACTTTGGGACTGTGAAAGTGACATTTTGGCCCTGTTGTCCCAAACTGCCCCAGCACTTCCCACATTGCTCAAAGTGGCTAGCTTTCATCCCAACACAGTTTATAGGGCCATACGGTACATAGTTTTCAAGTTACAGACTAAGCTAAGCAAAATGAATCTTTTTTTTTTACTGTGAAAACGGCACTTTGGGACTGTGAAAGTGACATTTTGGCCCTGTTCGTTCCCTGTTGTCCCAAACTGCCCCAGCTCTTGCCACAATGCTCAAAGTGGCTAGCTTTCATCCCAACACAGTTTATAGGGCCATACGGTACATAGTTTTCAAGTTACAGACTAAGCTAAGCAAAAGTGAACCAGGCCTTTTTACTGTGAAAATGGCACTTTGGGACTGTGAAAGTGACATTTTGGCCCTGTTGTCCCAAACTGCCCCAGCACTTCCCACATTGCTCAAAGTGGCTAGCTTTCATCCCAACACAGTTTATAGGGCAATACGGTAAATAGTTTTCAAGTTACAGACTAAGCTAAGCAAAAGTGAACCAGGCCTTTTTACTGTGAAAACGGCACTTTGGGACTGTGAAAGTGACATTTTGGCCCTGTTGTCCCAAACTGCCCCAGCACTTCCCACATTGCTCAAAGTGGCTAGCTTTCATCCCAACACAGTTTATAGGGCCATACGGTACATAGTTTTCAAGTTACAGACTAAGCTAAGCAAAAGTGAACCAGGCCTTTTTACTGTGAAAACGGCACTTTGGGACTGTGAAAGTGACATTTTGGCCCTGTTGTCCCAAACTGCCCCAGCACTTCCCACATTGCTCAAAGTGGCTAGCTTTCATCCAACACAGTTTATAGGGCCATACGGTACATTGTTTTCAAGTTACAGACTAAGCTAAGCAAAATTAATCTTTTTTTTTTTACTGTGAAAACGGCACTTTGGGACTGTGAAAGTGACATTTTGGCCCTGTTGTCCCAAACTGCCCCAGCACTTCCCACATTGCTCAAAGTGGCTAGCTTTCATCCCAACACAGTTTATAGGGCCATACGGTACATAGTTTTCAAGTTACAGACTAAGCTAAGCAAAAGTGAACCTTTTTTTTTTTACTGTGAAAATGGCACTTTGGGACTGTGAAAGTGACATTTTGGCCCCGTTCATTCCCTGTTGTCCCAAACTGCCCCAGCTCTTGCCACAATGCTCAAAGTGGCTAGCTTTCAACCCAACACAGTTTATAGGGCCATACGGTACATAGTTTTCAAGTTACAGACTAAGCTAAGCAAAATGAATCTTTTTTTTTTTTACTGTGAAAATGGCACTTTGGGACTGTGAAAGTGACATTTTGGCGCTGTTCGTTCCCTGTTGTCCCAAACTGCCCCAGCTCTTGCCACAATGCTCAAAGTGGCTAGCTTTCATCCCAACACAGTTTATAGGGCCATACGGTACATAGTTTTCAAGTTACAGACTAAGCTAAGCAAAATGAATCTTTTTTTTTTTACTGTGAAAATGGCACTTTGGGACTGTGAAAGTGACATTTTGGCCCTGTTGTCCCAAACTGCCCCAGCACTTCCCACATTGCTCAAAGTGGCTAGCTTTCATCCCAACACAGTTTATAGGGCCATACGGTACATAGTTTTCAAGTTACAGACTAAGCTAAGCAAAATGAATCTTTTTTTTTTTACTGTGAAAATGGCACTTTGGGACTGTGAAAGTGACATTTTGGCCCTGTTGTCCCAAACTGCCCCAGCACTTCCCACATTGCTCAAAGTGGCTAGCTTTCATCCCAACACAGTTTATAGGGCCATACGGTACATAGTTTTCAAGTTACAGACTAAGCTAAGCAAAAGTGAACCAGGCCTTTTTACTGTGAAAATGGCACTTTGGGACTGTGAAAGTGACATTTTGGCCCTGTTGTCCCAAACTGCCCCAGCACTTCCCACATTGCTCAAAGTGGCTAGCTTTCATCCCAACACAGTTTATAGGGCCATACGGTACATAGTTTTCAAGATACAGACTAAGCTAAGCAAAAGTGAACCAGGCCTTTTTACTGTGAAAATGGCACTTTGGGACTGTGAAAGTGACATTTTGGCCCTGTTGTCCCAAACTGCCCCAGCACTTCCCACATTGCTCAAAGTGGCTAGCTTTCATCCCAACACAGTTTATAGGGCCATACGGTACATAGTTTTCAAGTTACAGACTAAGCTAAGCAAAAGTGAACCAGGCCTTTTTACTGTGAAAATGGCACTTTGGGACTGTGAAAGTGACATTTTGGCCCTGTTGTCCCAAACTGCCCCAGCACTTCCCACATTGCTCAAAGTGGCTAGCTTTCATCCCAACACAGTTTATAGGGCAATACGGTACATAGTTTTCAAGTTACAGACTAAGCTAAGCAAAAGTGAACCAGGCCTTTTTACTGTGAAAACGGCACTTTGGGACTGTGAAAGTGACATTTTGGCCCTGTTGTCCCAAACTGCCCCAGCACTTCCCACATTGCTCAAAGTGGCTAGCTTTCATCCCAACACAGTTTATAGGGCCATACGGTACATAGTTTTCAAGTTACAGACTAAGCTAAGCAAAAGTGAACCAGGCCTTTTTACTGTGAAAATGGCACTTTGGGACTGTGAAAGTGACATTTTGGCCCTGTTGTCCCAAACTGCCCCAGCTCTTGCCACAATGCTCAACGTGGCTAGCTTTCATCCCAACACAGTTTATAGGGCCATACGGTACATAGTTTTCAAGTTACAGACTAAGCTAAGCAAAAGTGAACCAGGCCTTTTTACTGTGAAAATGGCACTTTGGGACTGTGAAAGTGACATTTTGGCCCTGTTGTCCCAAACTGCCCCAGCACTTCCCACATTGCTCAAAGTGGCTAGCTTTCATCCCAACACAGTTTATAGGGCCATACGGTACATAGTTTTCAAGTTACAGACTAAGCTAAGCAAAATGAATCTTTTTTTTTTACTGTGAAAATGGCACTTTGGGACTGTGAAAGTGACATTTTGGCCCTGTTGTCCCAAACTGCCCCAGCACTTCCCACATTGCTCAAAGTGGCTAGCTTTCATCCCAACACAGTTTATAGGGCCATACGGTACATAGTTTTCAAGTTACAGACTAAGCTAAGCAAAAGTGAACCAGGCCTTTTTACTGTGAAAATGGCACTTTGGGACTGTGAAAGTGACATTTTGGCCCTGTTGTCCCAAACTGCCCCAGCACTTCCCACATTGCTCAAAGTGGCTAGCTTTCATCCCAACACAGTTTATAGGGCCATACGGTACATAGTTTTCAAGTTACAGACTAAGCTAAGCAAAAGTGAACCAGGCCTTTTTACTGTGAAAATGGCACTTTGGGACTGTGAAAGTGACATTTTGGCCCCGTTCATTCCCTGTTGTCCCAAACTGCCCCAGCTCTTGCCACAATGCTCAACGTGGCTAGCTTTCATCCCAACACAGTTTATAGGGCCATACGGTACATAGTTTTCAAGTTACAGACTAAGCTAAGCAAAAGTGAACCAGGCCTTTTTACTGTGAAAATGGCACTTTGGGACTGTGAAAGTGACATTTTGGCCCTGTTGTCCCAAACTGCCCCAGCACTTCCCACATTGCTCAAAGTGGCTAGCTTTCATCCCAACACAGTTTATAGGGCCATACGGTACATAGTTTTCAAGTTACAGACTAAGCTAAGCAAAAGTGAACCAGGCCTTTTTACTGTGAAAATGGCACTTTGGCACTGTGAAAGTGACATTTTGGCCCTGTTGTCCCAAACTGCCCCAGCACTTCCCACATTGCTCAAAGTGGCTAGCTTTCATCCCAACACAGTTTATAGGGCCATACGGTACATAGTTTTCAAGTTACAGACTAAGCTAAGCAAAATGAATCTTTTTTTTTTTACTGTGAAAATGGCACTTTGGGACTGTGAAAGTGACATTTTGGCCCTGTTGTCCCAAACTGCCCCAGCACTTCCCACATTGCTCAAAGTGGCTAGCTTTCATCCCAACACAGTTTATAGGGCCATACGGTACATAGTTTTCAAGTTACAGACTAAGCTAAGCAAAAGTGAACCAGGCCTTTTTACTGTGAAAACGGCACTTTGGGACTGTGAAAGTGACATTTTGGCCCTGTTGTCCCAAACTGCCCCAGCACTTCCCACATTGCTCAAAGTGGCTAGCTTTCATCCCAACACAGTTTATAGGGCCATACGGTACATTGTTTTCAAGTTACAGACTAAGCTAAGCAAAATTAATCTTTTTTTTTTTACTGTGAAAACGGCACTTTGGGACTGTGAAAGTGACATTTTGGCCCTGTTGTCCCAAACTGCCCCAGCACTTCCCACATTGCTCAAAGTGGCTAGCTTTCATCCCAACACAGTTTATAGGGCCATACGGTACATAGTTTTCAAGTTACAGACTAAGCTAAGCAAAAGTGAACCTTTTTTTTTTTACTGTGAAAATGGCACTTTGGGACTGTGAAAGTGACATTTTGGCCCCGTTCATTCCCTGTTGTCCCAAACTGCCCCAGCTCTTGCCACAATGCTCAAAGTGGCTAGCTTTCAACCCAACACAGTTTATAGGGCCATACGGTACATAGTTTTCAAGTTACAGACTAAGCTAAGCAAAATGAATCTTTTTTTTTTTTACTGTGAAAATGGCACTTTGGGACTGTGAAAGTGACATTTTGGCGCTGTTCGTTCCCTGTTGTCCCAAACTGCCCCAGCTCTTGCCACAATGCTCAAAGTGGCTAGCTTTCATCCCAACACAGTTTATAGGGCCATACGGTACATAGTTTTCAAGTTACAGACTAAGCTAAGCAAAATGAATCTTTTTTTTTTTACTGTGAAAATGGCACTTTGGGACTGTGAAAGTGACATTTTGGCCCTGTTGTCCCAAACTGCCCCAGCACTTCCCACATTGCTCAAAGTGGCTAGCTTTCATCCCAACACAGTTTATAGGGCCATACGGTACATAGTTTTCAAGTTACAGACTAAGCTAAGCAAAATGAATCTTTTTTTTTTTACTGTGAAAATGGCACTTTGGGACTGTGAAAGTGACATTTTGGCCCTGTTGTCCCAAACTGCCCCAGCACTTCCCACATTGCTCAAAGTGGCTAGCTTTCATCCCAACACAGTTTATAGGGCCATACGGTACATAGTTTTCAAGTTACAGACTAAGCTAAGCAAAAGTGAACCAGGCCTTTTTACTGTGAAAATGGCACTTTGGGACTGTGAAAGTGACATTTTGGCCCTGTTGTCCCAAACTGCCCCAGCACTTCCCACATTGCTCAAAGTGGCTAGCTTTCATCCCAACACAGTTTATAGGGCCATACGGTACATAGTTTTCAAGATACAGACTAAGCTAAGCAAAAGTGAACCAGGCCTTTTTACTGTGAAAATGGCACTTTGGGACTGTGAAAGTGACATTTTGGCCCTGTTGTCCCAAACTGCCCCAGCACTTCCCACATTGCTCAAAGTGGCTAGCTTTCATCCCAACACAGTTTATAGGGCCATACGGTACATAGTTTTCAAGTTACAGACTAAGCTAAGCAAAAGTGAACCAGGCCTTTTTACTGTGAAAATGGCACTTTGGGACTGTGAAAGTGACATTTTGGCCCTGTTGTCCCAAACTGCCCCAGCACTTCCCACATTGCTCAAAGTGGCTAGCTTTCATCCCAACACAGTTTATAGGGCAATACGGTACATAGTTTTCAAGTTACAGACTAAGCTAAGCAAAAGTGAACCAGGCCTTTTTACTGTGAAAACGGCACTTTGGGACTGTGAAAGTGACATTTTGGCCCTGTTGTCCCAAACTGCCCCAGCACTTCCCACATTGCTCAAAGTGGCTAGCTTTCATCCCAACACAGTTTATAGGGCCATACGGTACATAGTTTTCAAGTTACAGACTAAGCTAAGCAAAAGTGAACCAGGCCTTTTTACTGTGAAAATGGCACTTTGGGACTGTGAAAGTGACATTTTGGCCCTGTTGTCCCAAACTGCCCCAGCTCTTGCCACAATGCTCAACGTGGCTAGCTTTCATCCCAACACAGTTTATAGGGCCATACGGTACATAGTTTTCAAGTTACAGACTAAGCTAAGCAAAAGTGAACCAGGCCTTTTTACTGTGAAAATGGCACTTTGGGACTGTGAAAGTGACATTTTGGCCCTGTTGTCCCAAACTGCCCCAGCACTTCCCACATTGCTCAAAGTGGCTAGCTTTCATCCCAACACAGTTTATAGGGCCATACGGTACATAGTTTTCAAGTTACAGACTAAGCTAAGCAAAATGAATCTTTTTTTTTTACTGTGAAAATGGCACTTTGGGACTGTGAAAGTGACATTTTGGCCCTGTTGTCCCAAACTGCCCCAGCACTTCCCACATTGCTCAAAGTGGCTAGCTTTCATCCCAACACAGTTTATAGGGCCATACGGTACATAGTTTTCAAGTTACAGACTAAGCTAAGCAAAAGTGAACCAGGCCTTTTTACTGTGAAAATGGCACTTTGGGACTGTGAAAGTGACATTTTGGCCCTGTTGTCCCAAACTGCCCCAGCACTTCCCACATTGCTCAAAGTGGCTAGCTTTCATCCCAACACAGTTTATAGGGCCATACGGTATACATAGTTTTCAAGTTACAGACTAAGCTAAGCAAAAGTGAACCAGGCCTTTTTACTGTGAAAATGGCACTTTGGCACTGTGAAAGTGACATTTTGGCCCTGTTGTCCCAAACTGCCCCAGCACTTCCCACATTGCTCAAAGTGGCTAGCTTTCATCCCAACACAGTTTATAGGGCCATACGGTACATAGTTTTCAAGTTACAGACTAAGCTAAGCAAAATGAATCTTTTTTTTTTTACTGTGAAAATGGCACTTTGGGACTGTGAAAGTGACATTTTGGCCCTGTTGTCCCAAACTGCCCCAGCACTTCCCACATTGCTCAAAGTGGCTAGCTTTCATCCCAACACAGTTTATAGGGCCATACGGTACATAGTTTTCAAGTTACAGACTAAGCTAAGCAAAAGTGAACCAGGCCTTTTTACTGTGAAAACGGCACTTTGGGACTGTGAAAGTGACATTTTGGCCCTGTTGTCCCAAACTGCCCCAGCACTTCCCACATTGCTCAAAGTGGCTAGCTTTCATCCCAACACAGTTTATAGGGCCATACGGTACATTGTTTTCAAGTTACAGACTAAGCTAAGCAAAATTAATCTTTTTTTTTTTACTGTGAAAACGGCACTTTGGGACTGTGAAAGTGACATTTTGGCCCTGTTGTCCCAAACTGCCCCAGCACTTCCCACATTGCTCAAAGTGGCTAGCTTTCATCCCAACACAGTTTATAGGGCCATACGGTACATAGTTTTCAAGTTACAGACTAAGCTAAGCAAAAGTGAACCTTTTTTTTTTTACTGTGAAAATGGCACTTTGGGACTGTGAAAGTGACATTTTGGCCCCGTTCATTCCCTGTTGTCCCAAACTGCCCCAGCTCTTGCCACAATGCTCAAAGTGGCTAGCTTTCAACCCAACACAGTTTATAGGGCCATACGGTACATAGTTTTCAAGTTACAGACTAAGCTAAGCAAAATTAATCTTTTTTTTTTTTACTGTGAAAATGGCACTTTGGGACTGTGAAAGTGACATTTTGGCGCTGTTCGTTCCCTGTTGTCCCAAACTGCCCCAGCTCTTGCCACAATGCTCAAAGTGGCTAGCTTTCATCCCAACACAGTTTATAGGGCCATACGGTACATAGTTTTCAAGTTACAGACTAAGCTAAGCAAAATGAATCTTTTTTTTTTTACTGTGAAAATGGCACTTTGGGACTGTGAAAGTGACATTTTGGCCCTGTTGTCCCAAACTGCCCCAGCACTTCCCACATTGCTCAAAGTGGCTAGCTTTCATCCCAACACAGTTTATAGGGCCATACGGTACATAGTTTTCAAGTTACAGACTAAGCTAAGCAAAATGAATCTTTTTTTTTTTACTGTGAAAATGGCACTTTGGGACTGTGAAAGTGACATTTTGGCCCTGTTGTCCCAAACTGCCCCAGCACTTCCCACATTGCTCAAAGTGGCTAGCTTTCATCCCAACACAGTTTATAGGGCCATACGGTACATAGTTTTCAAGTTACAGACTAAGCTAAGCAAAAGTGAACCAGGCCTTTTTACTGTGAAAATGGCACTTTGGGACTGTGAAAGTGACATTTTGGCCCTGTTGTCCCAAACTGCCCCAGCACTTCCCACATTGCTCAAAGTGGCTAGCTTTCATCCCAACACAGTTTATAGGGCCATACGGTACATAGTTTTCAAGATACAGACTAAGCTAAGCAAAAGTGAACCAGGCCTTTTTACTGTGAAAATGGCACTTTGGGACTGTGAAAGTGACATTTTGGCCCTGTTGTCCCAAACTGCCCCAGCACTTCCCACATTGCTCAAAGTGGCTAGCTTTCATCCCAACACAGTTTATAGGGCCATACGGTACATAGTTTTCAAGTTACAGACTAAGCTAAGCAAAAGTGAACCAGGCCTTTTTACTGTGAAAATGGCACTTTGGGAATGTGAAAGTGACATTTTGGCCCTGTTGTCCCAAACTGCCCCAGCACTTCCCACATTGCTCAAAGTGGCTAGCTTTCATCCCAACACAGTTTATAGGGCAATACGGTACATAGTTTTCAAGTTACAGACTAAGCTAAGCAAAAGTGAACCAGGCCTTTTTACTGTGAAAACGGCACTTTGGGACTGTGAAAGTGACATTTTGGCCCTGTTGTCCCAAACTGCCCCAGCACTTCCCACATTGCTCAAAGTGGCTAGCTTTCATCCCAACACAGTTTATAGGGCCATACGGTACATAGTTTTCAAGTTACAGACTAAGCTAAGCAAAAGTGAACCAGGCCTTTTTACTGTGAAAATGGCACTTTGGGACTGTGAAAGTGACATTTTGGCCCTGTTGTCCCAAACTGCCCCAGCTCTTGCCACAATGCTCAACGTGGCTAGCTTTCATCCCAACACAGTTTATAGGGCCATACGGTACATAGTTTTCAAGTTACAGACTAAGCTAAGCAAAAGTGAACCAGGCCTTTTTACTGTGAAAATGGCACTTTGGGACTGTGAAAGTGACATTTTGGCCCTGTTGTCCCAAACTGCCCCAGCACTTCCCACATTGCTCAAAGTGGCTAGCTTTCATCCCAACACAGTTTATAGGGCCATACGGTACATAGTTTTCAAGTTACAGACTAAGCTAAGCAAAATGAATCTTTTTTTTTTTACTGTGAAAATGGCACTTTGGGACTGTGAAAGTGACATTTTGGCCCTGTTGTCCCAAACTGCCCCAGCACTTCCCACATTGCTCAAAGTGGCTAGCTTTCATCCCAACACAGTTTATAGGGCCATACGGTACATAGTTTTCAAGATACAGACTAAGCTAAGCAAAAGTGAACCAGGCCTTTTTACTGTGAAAATGGCACTTTGGGACTGTGAAAGTGACATTTTGGCCCTGTTGTCCCAAACTGCCCCAGCACTTCCCACATTGCTCAAAGAAGCTAGCTTTCATCCCAACACAGTTTATAGGGCCATACGGTACATAGTTTTCAAGTTACAGACTAAGCTAAGCAAAAGTGAACCAGGCCTTTTTACTGTGAAAACGGCACTTTGGGACTGTGAAAGTGACATTTTGGCCCTGTTGTCCCAAACTGCCCCAGCACTTCCCACATTGCTCAAAGTGGCTAGCTTTCATCCCAACACAGTTTATAGGGCCATACGGTACATAGTTTTCAAGTTACAGACTAAGCTAAGCAAAATTAATCTTTTTTTTTTTTACTGTGAAAACGGCACTTTGGGACTGTGAAAGTGACATTTTGGCCCTGTTGTCCCAAACTGCCCCAGCACTTCCCACATTGCTCAAAGTGGCTAGCTTTCATCCCAACACAGTTTATAGGGCCATACGGTACATAGTTTTCAAGTTACAGACTAATTAAGCAAAAGTGAACCTTTTTTTTTTTACTGTGAAAATGGCACTTTGGGACTGTGAAAGTGACATTTTGGCCCTGTTCGTTCCCTGTTGTCCCAAACTGCCCCAGCTCTTGCCACAATGCTCAAAGTGGCTAGCTTTCATCTCAACACAGTTTATAGGGCCATACGGTACATAGTTTTCAAGTTACAGACTAAGCTAAGCAAAAGTGAACCAGGCCTTTTTACTGTGAAAATGGCACTTTGGGACTGTGAAAGTGACATTTTGGCCCTGTTGTCCCAAACTGCCCCAGCACTTCCCACATTGCTCAAAGTGGCTAGCTTTCATCCCAACACAGTTTATAGGGCCATACGGTACATAGTTTTCAAGTTACAGACTAAGCTAAGCAAAAGTGAACCAGGCCTTTTTACTGTGAAAATGGCACTTTGGGACTGTGAAAGTGACATTTTGGCCCCGTTCATTCCCTGTTGTCCCAAACTGCCCCAGCTCTTGCCACAATGCTCAAAGTGGCTAGCTTTCATCCCAACACAGTTTATAGGGCCATACGGTACATAGTTTTCAAGTTACAGACTAAGCTAAGCAAAAGTGAACCAGGCCTTTTTACTGTGAAAATGGCACTTTGGGACTGTGAAAGTGACATTTTGGCCCTGTTGTCCCAAACTGCCCCAGCACTTCCCACATTGCTCAAAGTGGCTAGCTTTCATCCCAACACAGTTTATAGGGCCATACGGTACATAGTTTTCAAGTTACAGACTAAGCTAAGCAAAATGAATCTTTTTTTTTTTACTGTGAAAATGGCACTTTGGGACTGTGAAAGTGACATTTTGGCCCTGTTGTCCCAAACTGCCCCAGCACTTCCCACATTGCTCAAAGTGGCTAGCTTTCATCCCAACAAAGTTTATAGGGCCATACGGTACATAGTTTTCAAGTTACAGACTAAGCTAAGCAAAAGTGAACCAGGCCTTTTTACTGTAAAACGGCACTTTGGGACTGTGAAAGTGACATTTTGGCCCCGTTCATTCCCTGTTGTCCCAAACTGCCCCAGCTCTTGCCACAATGCTCAAAGTGGCTAGCTTTCATCCCAACACAGTTTATAGGGCCATACGGTACATAGTTTTCAAGTTACAGACTAAGCTAAGCAAAAGTGAACCAGGCCTTTTTACTGTGAAAATGGCACTTTGGGACTGTGAAAGTGACATTTTGGCCCTGTTGTCCCAAACTGCCCCAGCACTTCCCACATTGCTCAAAGTGGCTAGCTTTCATCCCAACACAGTTTATAGGGCCATACGGTACATAGTTTTCAAGATACAGACTAAGCTAAGCAAAAGTGAACCAGGCCTTTTTACTGTGAAAATGGCACTTTGGGACTGTGAAAGTGACATTTTGGCCCTGTTGTCCCAAACTGCCCCAGCACTTCCCACATTGCTCAAAGTGGCTAGCTTTCATCCCAACACAGTTTATAGGGCCATACGGTACATAGTTTTCAAGTTACAGACTAAGCTAAGCAAAAGTGAACCAGGCCTTTTTACTGTGAAAACGGCACTTTGGGACTGTGAAAGTGACATTTTGGCCCTGTTGTCCCAAACTGCCCCAGCACTTCCCACATTGCTCAAAGTGGCTAGCTTTCATCCCAACACAGTTTATAGGGCCATACGGTACATAGTTTTCAAGTTACAGACTAAGCTAAGCAAAATTAATCTTTTTTTTTTTTACTGTGAAAACGGCACTTTGGGACTGTGAAAGTGACATTTTGGCCCTGTTGTCCCAAACTGCCCCAGCACTTCCCACATTGCTCAAAGTGGCTAGCTTTCATCCCAACACAGTTTATAGGGCCATACGGTACATAGTTTTCAAGTTACAGACTAATTAAGCAAAAGTGAACCTTTTTTTTTTTACTGTGAAAATGGCACTTTGGGACTGTGAAAGTGACATTTTGGCCCTGTTCGTTCCCTGTTGTCCCAAACTGCCCCAGCTCTTGCCACAATGCTCAAAGTGGCTAGCTTTCATCTCAACACAGTTTATAGGGCCATACGGTACATAGTTTTCAAGTTACAGACTAAGCTAAGCAAAAGTGAACCAGGCCTTTTTACTGTGAAAATGGCACTTTGGGACTGTGAAAGTGACATTTTGGCCCTGTTGTCCCAAACTGCCCCAGCACTTCCCACATTGCTCAAAGTGGCTAGCTTTCATCCCAACACAGTTTATAGGGCCATACGGTACATAGTTTTCAAGTTACAGACTAAGCTAAGCAAAATGAATCTTTTTTTTTTTACTGTGAAAATGGCACTTTGGGACTGTGAAAGTGACATTTTGGCCCTGTTGTCCCAAACTGCCCCAGCACTTCCCACATTGCTCAAAGTGGCTAGCTTTCATCCCAACAAAGTTTATAGGGCCATACGGTACATAGTTTTCAAGTTACAGACTAAGCTAAGCAAAAGTGAACCAGGCCTTTTTACTGTAAAACGGCACTTTGGGACTGTGAAAGTGACATTTTGGCCCCGTTCATTCCCTGTTGTCCGAAACTGCCCCAGCTCTTGCCACAATGCTCAAAGTGGATAGCTTTCATCCCAACACAGTTTATAGGGCCATACGGTACATAGTTTTCAAGTTACAGACTAAGCTAAGCAAAAGTGAACCAGGCCTTTTTACTGTGAAAATGGCACTTTGGGACTGTGAAAGTGACATTTTGGCCCTGTTGTCCCAAACTGCCCCAGCACTTCCCACATTGCTCAAAGTGGCTAGCTTTCATCCCAACACAGTTTATAGGGCCATACGGTACATAGTTTTCAAGTTACAGACTAAGCTAAGCAAAATGAATCTTTTTTTTTTTACTGTGAAAATGGCACTTTGGGACTGTGAAAGTGACATTTTGGCCCTGTTGTCCCAAACTGCCCCAGCACTTCCCACATTGCTCAAAGTGGCTAGCTTTCATCCCAACACAGTTTATAGGGCCATACGGTACATAGTTTTCAAGATACAGACTAAGCTAAGCAAAAGTGAACCAGGCCTTTTTACTGTGAAAATGGCACTTTGGGACTGTGAAAGTGACATTTTGGCCCTGTTGTCCCAAACTGCCCCAGCACTTCCCACATTGCTCAAAGTGGCTAGCTTTCATCCCAACACAGTTTATAGGGCCATACGGTACATAGTTTTCAAGTTACAGACTAAGCTAAGCAAAAGTGAACCAGGCCTTTTTACTGTGAAAACGGCACTTTGGGACTGTGAAAGTGACATTTTGGCCCTGTTGTCCCAAACTGCCCCAGCACTTCCCACATTGCTCAAAGTGGCTAGCTTTCATCCCAACACAGTTTATAGGGCCATACGGTACATAGTTTTCAAGTTACAGACTAAGCTAAGCAAAATTAATCTTTTTTTTTTTTACTGTGAAAACGGCACTTTGGGACTGTGAAAGTGACATTTTGGCCCTGTTGTCCCAAACTGCCCCAGCACTTCCCACATTGCTCAAAGTGGCTAGCTTTCATCCCAACACAGTTTATAGGGCCATACGGTACATAGTTTTCAAGTTACAGACTAATTAAGCAAAAGTGAACCTTTTTTTTTTTACTGTGAAAATGGCACTTTGGGACTGTGAAAGTGACATTTTGGCCCTGTTCGTTCCCTGTTGTCCCAAACTGCCCCAGCTCTTGCCACAATGCTCAAAGTGGCTAGCTTTCATCTCAACACAGTTTATAGGGCCATACGGTACATAGTTTTCAAGTTACAGACTAAGCTAAGCAAAAGTGAACCAGGCCTTTTTACTGTGAAAATGGCACTTTGGGACTGTGAAAGTGACATTTTGGCCCTGTTGTCCCAAACTGCCCCAGCACTTCCCACATTGCTCAAAGTGGCTAGCTTTCATCCCAACACAGTTTATAGGGCCATACGGTACATAGTTTTCAAGTTACAGACTAAGCTAAGCAAAAGTGAACCAGGCCTTTTTACTGTGAAAATGGCACTTTGGGACTGTGAAAGTGACATTTTGGCCCCGTTCATTCCCTGTTGTCCCAAACTGCCCCAGCTCTTGCCACAATGCTCAAAGTGGCTAGCTTTCATCCCAACACAGTTTATAGGGCCATACGGTACATAGTTTTCAAGTTACAGACTAAGCTAAGCAAAAGTGAACCAGGCCTTTTTACTGTGAAAATGGCACTTTGGGACTGTGAAAGTGACATTTTGGCCCTGTTGTCCCAAACTGCCCCAGCACTTCCCACATTGCTCAAAGTGGCTAGCTTTCATCCCAACACAGTTTATAGGGCCATACGGTACATAGTTTTCAAGTTACAGACTAAGCTAAGCAAAATGAATCTTTTTTTTTTTACTGTGAAAATGGCACTTTGGGACTGTGAAAGTGACATTTTGGCCCTGTTGTCCCAAACTGCCCCAGCACTTCCCACATTGCTCAAAGTGGCTAGCTTTCATCCCAACAAAGTTTATAGGGCCATACGGTACATAGTTTTCAAGTTACAGACTAAGCTAAGCAAAAGTGAACCAGGCCTTTTTACTGTAAAACGGCACTTTGGGACTGTGAAAGTGACATTTTGGCCCCGTTCATTCCCTGTTGTCCCAAACTGCCCCAGCTCTTGCCACAATGCTCAAAGTGGCTAGCTTTCATCCCAACACAGTTTATAGGGCCATACGGTACATAGTTTTCAAGTTACAGACTAAGCTAAGCAAAAGTGAACCAGGCCTTTTTACTGTGAAAATGGCACTTTGGGACTGTGAAAGTGACATTTTGGCCCTGTTGTCCCAAACTGCCCCAGCACTTCCCACATTGCTCAAAGTGGCTAGCTTTCATCCCAACACAGTTTATAGGGCCATACGGTACATAGTTTTCAAGTTACAGACTAAGCTAAGCAAAATGAATCTTTTTTTTTTTACTGTGAAAATGGCACTTTGGGACTGTGAAAGTGACATTTTGGCCCTGTTGTCCCAAACTGCCCCAGCACTTCCCACATTGCTCAAAGTGGCTAGCTTTCATCCCAACACAGTTTATAGGGCCATACGGTACATAGTTTTCAAGATACAGACTAAGCTAAGCAAAAGTGAACCAGGCCTTTTTACTGTGAAAATGGCACTTTGGGACTGTGAAAGTGACATTTTGGCCCTGTTGTCCCAAACTGCCCCAGCACTTCCCACATTGCTCAAAGTGGCTAGCTTTCATCCCAACACAGTTTATAGGGCCATACGGTACATAGTTTTCAAGTTACAGACTAAGCTAAGCAAAAGTGAACCAGGCCTTTTTACTGTGAAAACGGCACTTTGGGACTGTGAAAGTGACATTTTGGCCCTGTTGTCCCAAACTGCCCCAGCACTTCCCACATTGCTCAAAGTGGCTAGCTTTCATCCCAACACAGTTTATAGGGCCATACGGTACATAGTTTTCAAGTTACAGACTAAGCTAAGCAAAATTCATCTTTTTTTTTTTTACTGTGAAAACGGCACTTTGGGACTGTGAAAGTGACATTTTGGCCCTGTTGTCCCAAACTGCCCCAGCACTTCCCACATTGCTCAAAGTGGCTAGCTTTCATCCCAACACAGTTTATAGGGCCATACGGTACATAGTTTTCAAGTTACAGACTAATTAAGCAAAAGTGAACCTTTTTTTTTTTACTGTGAAAATGGCACTTTGGGACTGTGAAAGTGACATTTTGGCCCTGTTCGTTCCCTGTTGTCCCAAACTGCCCCAGCTCTTGCCACAATGCTCAAAGTGGCTAGCTTTCATCTCAACACAGTTTATAGGGCCATACGGTACATAGTTTTCAAGTTACAGACTAAGCTAAGCAAAAGTGAACCAGGCCTTTTTACTGTGAAAATGGCACTTTGGGACTGTGAAAGTGACATTTTGGCCCTGTTGTCCCAAACTGCCCCAGCACTTCCCACATTGCTCAAAGTGGCTAGCTTTCATCCCAACACAGTTTATAGGGCCATACGGTACATAGTTTTCAAGTTACAGACTAAGCTAAGCAAAAGTGAACCAGGCCTTTTTACTGTGAAAACGGCACTTTGGGACTGTGAAAGTGACATTTTGGCCCTGTTGTCCCAAACTGCCCCAGCACTTCCCACATTGCTCAAAGTGGCTAGCTTTCATCCCAACACAGTTTATAGGGCCATACGGTACATAGTTTTCAAGTTACAGACTAAGCTAAGCAAAATTAATCTTTTTTTTTTTTACTGTGAAAACGGCACTTTGGGACTGTGAAAGTGACATTTTGGCCCTGTTGTCCCAAACTGCCCCAGCACTTCCCACATTGCTCAAAGTGGCTAGCTTTCATCCCAACACAGTTTATAGGGCCATACGGTACATAGTTTTCAAGTTACAGACTAATTAAGCAAAAGTGAACCTTTTTTTTTTTACTGTGAAAATGGCACTTTGGGACTGTGAAAGTGACATTTTGGCCCTGTTCGTTCCCTGTTGTCCCAAACTGCCCCAGCTCTTGCCACAATGCTCAAAGTGGCTAGCTTTCATCTCAACACAGTTTATAGGGCCATACGGTACATAGTTTTCAAGTTACAGACTAAGCTAAGCAAAAGTGAACCAGGCCTTTTTACTGTGAAAATGGCACTTTGGGACTGTGAAAGTGACATTTTGGCCCTGTTGTCCCAAACTGCCCCAGCACTTCCCACATTGCTCAAAGTGGCTAGCTTTCATCCCAACACAGTTTATAGGGCCATACGGTACATAGTTTTCAAGTTACAGACTAAGCTAAGCAAAATGAATCTTTTTTTTTTTACTGTTAAAATGGCACTTTGGGACTGTGAAAGTGACATTTTGGCCCTGTTGTCCCAAACTGCCCCAGCACTTCCCACATTGCTCAAAGTGGCTAGCTTTCATCCCAACACAGTTTATAGGGCCATACGGTACATAGTTTTCAAGTTACAGACTAAGCTAAGCAAAATTAATCTTTTCTTTTTTACTGTGAAAACGGCACTTTGGGACTGTGAAAGTGACATTTTGGCCCTGTTGTCCCAAACTGCCCCAGCACTTCCCACATTGCTCAAAGTGGCTAGCTTTCATCCCAACACAGTTTATAGGGCCATACGGTACATAGTTTTCAAGATACAGACTAAGCTAAGCAAAAGTGAACCAGGCCTTTTTACTGTGAAAATGGCACTTTGGGACTGTGAAAGTGACATTTTGGCCCTGTTGTCCCAAACTGCCCCAGCACTTCCCACATTGCTCAAAGTGGCTAGCTTTCATCCCAACACAGTTTATAGGGCCATACGGTACATAGTTTTCAAGTTACAGACTAAGCTAAGCAAAAGTGAACCAGGCCTTTTTACTGTGAAAATGGCACTTTGGGACTGTGAAAGTGACATTTTGGCCCTGTTGTCCCAAACTGCCCCAGCACTTCCCACATTGCTCAAAGTGGCTAGCTTTCATCCCAACACAGTTTATAGGGCCATACGGTACATAGTTTTCAAGTTACAGACTAAGCTAAGCAAAAGTGAACCAGGCCTTTTTACTGTGAAAACGGCACTTTGGGACTGTGAAAGTGACATTTTGGCCCTGTTGTCCCAAACTGCCCCAGCACTTCCCACATTGCTCAAAGTGGCTAGCTTTCATCCCAACACAGTTTATAGGGCCATACGGTACATAGTTTTCAAGTTACAGACTAAGCTAAGCAAAATGAATCTTTTTTTTTTTACTGTTAAAATGGCACTTTGGGACTGTGAAAGTGACATTTTGGCCCTGTTGTCCCAAACTGCCCCAGCACTTCCCACATTGCTCAAAGTGGCTAGCTTTCATCCCAACACAGTTTATAGGGCCATACGGTACATAGTTTTCAAGTTACAGACTAAGCTAAGCAAAATTAATCTTTTCTTTTTTACTGTGAAAACGGCACTTTGGGACTGTGAAAGTGACATTTTGGCCCTGTTGTCCCAAACTGCCCCAGCACTTCCCACATTGCTCAAAGTGGCTAGCTTTCATCCCAACACAGTTTATAGGGCCATACGGTACATAGTTTTCAAGATACAGACTAAGCTAAGCAAAAGTGAACCAGGCCTTTTTACTGTGAAAATGGCACTTTGGGACTGTGAAAGTGACATTTTGGCCCTGTTGTCCCAAACTGCCCCAGCACTTCCCACATTGCTCAAAGTGGCTAGCTTTCATCCCAACACAGTTTATAGGGCCATACGGTACATAGTTTTCAAGTTACAGACTAAGCTAAGCAAAAGTGAACCAGGCCTTTTTACTGTGAAAATGGCACTTTGGGACTGTGAAAGTGACATTTTGGCCCTGTTGTCCCAAACTGCCCCAGCACTTCCCACATTGCTCAAAGTGGCTAGCTTTCATCCCAACACAGTTTATAGGGCCATACGGTACATAGTTTTCAAGTTACAGACTAAGCTAAGCAAAAGTGAACCAGGCCTTTTTACTGTGAAAACGGCACTTTGGGACTGTGAAAGTGACATTTTGGCCCTGTTGTCCCAAACTGCCCCAGCACTTCCCACATTGCTCAAAGTGGCTAGCTTTCATCCCAACACAGTTTATAGGGCCATACGGTACATAGTTTTCAAGTTACAGACTAAGCTAAGCAAAAGTGAACCAGGCCTTTTTACTGTGAAAACGGCACTTTGGGACTGTGAAAGTGACATTTTGGCCCTGTTGTCCCAAACTGCCCCAGCACTTCCCACATTGCTCAAAGTGGCTAGCTTTCATCCCAACACAGTTTATAGGGCCATACTGTACATAGTTTTCAAGTTACAGACTAAGCTAAGCAAAATGAATCTTTTTTTTTTTTACTGTTAAAATGGCACTTTGGGACTGTGAAAGTGACATTTTGGCCCTGTTGTCCCAAACTGCCCCAGCACTTCCCACATTGCTCAAAGTGGCTAGCTTTCATCCCAACACAGTTTATAGGGCCATACGGTACATAGTTTTCAAGTTACAGACTAAGCTAAGCAAAATTAATCTTTTCTTTTTTACTGTGAAAACGGCACTTTGGGACTGTGAAAGTGACATTTTGGCCCTGTTGTCCCAAACTGCCCCAGCACTTCCCACATTGCTCAAAGTGGCTAGCTTTCATCCCAACACAGTTTATAGGGCCATACGGTACATAGTTTTCAAGTTACAGACTAAGCTAAGCAAAAGTGAACCTTTTTTTTTTTACTGTGAAAATGGCACTTTGGGACTGTGAAAGTGACATTTTGGCCCTGTTCGTTCCCTGTTGTCCCAAACTGCCCCAGCTCTTGCCACAATGCTCAAAGTGGCTAGCTTTCATCTCAACACAGTTTATAGGGCCATACGGTACATAGTTTTCAAGTTACAGACTAAGCTAAGCAAAAGTGAACCAGGCCTTTTTACTGTGAAAATGGCACTTTGGGACTGTGAAAGTGACATTTTGGCCCTGTTGTCCCAAACTGCCCCAGCACTTCCCACATTGCTCAAAGTGGCTAGCTTTCATCCCAACACAGTTTATAGGGCCATACGGTACATAGTTTTCAAGTTACAGACTAAGCTAAGCAAAAGTGAACCAGGCCTTTTTACTGTGAAAATGGCACTTTGGGACTGTGAAAGTGACATTTTGGCCCTGTTGTCCCAAACTGCCCCAGCACTTCCCACATTGCTCAAAGTGGCTAGCTTTCATCCCAACACAGTTTATAGGGCCATACGGTACATAGTTTTCAAGTTACAGACTAAGCTAAGCAAAAGTGAACCAGGCCTTTTTACTGTGAAAATGTCACTTTGGGACTGTGAAAGTGACATTTTGGCCCTGTTGTCCCAAACTGCCCCAGCACTTCCCACATTGCTCAAAGTGGCTAGCTTTCATCCCAACACAGTTTATAGGGCCATACGGTACATAGTTTTCAAGTTACAGACTAAGCTAAGCAAAAGTGAACCAGGCCTTTTTACTGTGAAAATGGCACTTTGGGACTGTGAAAGTGACATTTTGGCCCTGTTGTCCCAAACTGCCCCAGCACTTCCCACATTGCTCAAAGTGGCTAGCTTTCATCCCAACACAGTTTATAGGGCCATACGGTACATAGTTTTCAAGTTACAGACTAAGCTAAGCAAAATGAATCTTTTTTTTTTACTGTGAAAACGGCACTTTGGGACTGTGAAAGTGACATTTTGGCCCTGTTGTCCCAAACTGCCCCAGCACTTCCCACATTGCTCAAAGTGGCTAGCTTTCATCCCAACACAGTTTATAGGGCCATACGGTACATAGTTTTCAAGTTACAGACTAATTAAGCAAAAGTGAACCTTTTTTTTTTTACTGTGAAAATGGCACTTTGGGACTGTGAAAGTGACATTTTGGCCCTGTTCGTTCCCTGTTGTCCCAAACTGCCCCAGCTCTTGCCACAATGCTCAAAGTGGCTAGCTTTCATCTCAACACAGTTTATAGGGCCATACGGTACATAGTTTTCAAGTTACAGACTAAGCTAAGCAAAAGTGAACCAGGCCTTTTTACTGTGAAAATGGCACTTTGGGACTGTGAAAGTGACATTTTGGCCCTGTTGTCCCAAACTGCCCCAGCACTTCCCACATTGCTCAAAGTGGCTAGCTTTCATCCCAACACAGTTTATAGGGCCATACGGTACATAGTTTTCAAGTTACAGACGAAGCTAAGCAAAAGTGAACCAGGCCTTTTTACTGTGAAAATGGCACTTTGGGACTGTGAAAGTGACATTTTGGCCCCGTTCATTCCCTGTTGTCCCAAACTGCCCCAGCTCTTGCCACAATGCTCAAAGTGGCTAGCTTTCATCCCAACACAGTTTATAGGGCCATACGGTACATAGTTTTCAAGTTACAGACTAAGCTAAGCAAAAGTGAACCAGGCCTTTTTACTGTGAAAATGGCACTTTGGGACTGTGAAAGTGACATTTTGGCCCTGTTGTCCCAAACTGCCCCAGCACTTCCCACATTGCTCAAAGTGGCTAGCTTTCATCCCAACACAGTTTATAGGGCCATACGGTACATAGTTTTCAAGTTACAGACTAAGCTAAGCAAAATGAATCTTTTTTTTTTTACTGTGAAAATGGCACTTTGGGACTGTGAAAGTGACATTTTGGCCCTGTTGTCCCAAACTGCCCCAGCACTTCCCACATTGCTCAAAGTGGCTAGCTTTCATCCCAACAAAGTTTATAGGGCCATACGGTACATAGTTTTCAAGTTACAGACTAAGCTAAGCAAAAGTGAACCAGGCCTTTTTACTGTAAAACGGCACTTTGGGACTGTGAAAGTGACATTTTGGCCCCGTTCATTCCCTGTTGTCCCAAACTGCCCCAGCTCTTGCCACAATGCTCAAAGTGGCTAGCTTTCATCCCAACACAGTTTATAGGGCCATACGGTACATAGTTTTCAAGTTACAGACTAAGCTAAGCAAAAGTGAACCAGGCCTTTTTACTGTGAAAATGGCACTTTGGGACTGTGAAAGTGACATTTTGGCCCTGTTGTCCCAAACTGCCCCAGCACTTCCCACATTGCTCAAAGTGGCTAGCTTTCATCCCAACACAGTTTATAGGGCCATACGGTACATAGTTTTCAAGTTACAGACTAAGCTAAGCAAAAGTGAACCAGGCCTTTTTACTGTGAAAATGGCACTTTGGGACTGTGAAAGTGACATTTTGGCCCTGTTGTCCCAAACTGCCCCAGCACTTCCCACATTGCTCAAAGTGGCTAGCTTTCATCCCAACACAGTTTATAGGGCCATACGGTACATAGTTTTCAAGTTACAGACTAAGCTAAGCAAAAGTGAACCAGGCCTTTTTACTGTGAAAACGGCACTTTGGGACTGTGAAAGTGACATTTTGGCCCTGTTGTCCCAAACTGCCCCAGCACTTCCCACATTGCTCAAAGTGGCTAGCTTTCATCCCAACACAGTTTATAGGGCCATACGGTACATAGTTTTCAAGTTACAGCCTAAGCTAAGCAAAAGTGAACCAGGCCTTTTTACTGTGAAAATGGCACTTTGGGACTGTGAAAGTGACATTTTGGCCCTGTTGTCCCAAACTGCCCCAGCACTTCCCACATTGCTCAAAGTGGCTAGCTTTCATCCCAACACAGTTTATAGGGCCATACGGTACATAGTTTTCAAGTTACAGACTAAGCTAAGCAAAATGAATCTTTTTTTTTTTACTGTTAAAATGGCACTTTGGGACTGTGAAAGTGACATTTTGGCCCTGTTGTCCCAAACTGCCCCAGCACTTCCCACATTGCTCAAAGTGGCTAGCTTTCATCCCAACACAGTTTATAGGGCCATACGGTACATAGTTTTCAAGTTACAGACTAAGCTAAGCAAAATTAATCTTTTCTTTTTTACTGTGAAAACGGCACTTTGGGACTGTGAAAGTGACATTTTGGCCCTGTTGTCCCAAACTGCCCCAGCACTTCCCACATTGCTCAAAGTGGCTAGCTTTCATCCCAACACAGTTTATAGGGCCATACGGTACATAGTTTTCAAGATACAGACTAAGCTAAGCAAAAGTGAACCAGGCCTTTTTACTGTGAAAATGGCACTTTGGGACTGTGAAAGTGACATTTTGGCCCTGTTGTCCCAAACTGCCCCAGCACTTCCCACATTGCTCAAAGTGGCTAGCTTTCATCCCAACACAGTTTATAGGGCCATACGGTACATAGTTTTCAAGTTACAGACTAAGCTAAGCAAAAGTGAACCAGGCCTTTTTACTGTGAAAATGGCACTTTGGGACTGTGAAAGTGACATTTTGGCCCTGTTGTCCCAAACTGCCCCAGCACTTCCCACATTGCTCAAAGTGGCTAGCTTTCATCCCAACACAGTTTATAGGGCCATACGGTACATAGTTTTCAAGTTACAGACTAAGCTAAGCAAAAGTGAACCAGGCCTTTTTACTGTGAAAATGGCACTTTGGGACTGTGAAAGTGACATTTTGGCCCCGTTCATTCCCTGTTGTCCCAAACTGCCCCAGCTCTTGCCACAATGCTCAAAGTGGCTAGCTTTCATCCCAACACAGTTTATAGGGCCATACGGTACATAGTTTTCAAGTTACAGACTAAGCTAAGCAAAAGTGAACCAGGCCTTTTTACTGTGAAAATGGCACTTTGGGACTGTGAAAGTGACATTTTGGCCCTGTTGTCCCAAACTGCCCCAGCACTTCCCACATTGCTCAAAGTGGCTAGCTTTCATCCCAACACAGTTTATAGGGCCATACGGTACATAGTTTTCAAGTTACAGACTAAGCTAAGCAAAATGAATCTTTTTTTTTTTACTGTGAAAATGGCACTTTGGGACTGTGAAAGTGACATTTTGGCCCTGTTGTCCCAAACTGCCCCAGCACTTCCCACATTGCTCAAAGTGGCTAGCTTTCATCCCAACAAAGTTTATAGGGCCATACGGTACATAGTTTTCAAGTTACAGACTAAGCTAAGCAAAAGTGAACCAGGCCTTTTTACTGTAAAACGGCACTTTGGGACTGTGAAAGTGACATTTTGGCCCCGTTCATTCCCTGTTGTCCCAAACTGCCCCAGCTCTTGCCACAATGCTCAAAGTGGCTAGCTTTCATCCCAACACAGTTTATAGGGCCATACGGTACATAGTTTTCAAGTTACAGACTAAGCTAAGCAAAAGTGAACCAGGCCTTTTTACTGTGAAAATGGCACTTTGGGACTGTGAAAGTGACATTTTGGCCCTGTTGTCCCAAACTGCCCCAGCACTTCCCACATTGCTCAAAGTGGCTAGCTTTCATCCCAACACAGTTTATAGGGCCATACGGTACATAGTTTTCAAGTTACAGACTAAGCTAAGCAAAAGTGAACCAGGCCTTTTTACTGTGAAAATGGCACTTTGGGACTGTGAAAGTGACATTTTGGCCCTGTTGTCCCAAACTGCCCCAGCACTTCCCACATTGCTCAAAGTGGCTAGCTTTCATCCCAACACAGTTTATAGGGCCATACGGTACATAGTTTTCAAGTTACAGACTAAGCTAAGCAAAAGTGAACCAGGCCTTTTTACTGTGAAAACGGCACTTTGGGACTGTGAAAGTGACATTTTGGCCCTGTTGTCCCAAACTGCCCCAGCACTTCCCACATTGCTCAAAGTGGCTAGCTTTCATCCCAACACAGTTTATAGGGCCATACGGTACATAGTTTTCAAGTTACAGCCTAAGCTAAGCAAAAGTGAACCAGGCCTTTTTACTGTGAAAATGGCACTTTGGGACTGTGAAAGTGACATTTTGGCCCTGTTGTCCCAAACTGCCCCAGCACTTCCCACATTGCTCAAAGTGGCTAGCTTTCATCCCAACACAGTTTATAGGGCCATACGGTACATAGTTTTCAAGTTACAGACTAAGCTAAGCAAAATGAATCTTTTTTTTTTTACTGTTAAAATGGCACTTTGGGACTGTGAAAGTGACATTTTGGCCCTGTTGTCCCAAACTGCCCCAGCACTTCCCACATTGCTCAAAGTGGCTAGCTTTCATCCCAACACAGTTTATAGGGCCATACGGTACATAGTTTTCAAGTTACAGACTAAGCTAAGCAAAATTAATCTTTTCTTTTTTACTGTGAAAACGGCACTTTGGGACTGTGAAAGTGACATTTTGGCCCTGTTGTCCCAAACTGCCCCAGCACTTCCCACATTGCTCAAAGTGGCTAGCTTTCATCCCAACACAGTTTATAGGGCCATACGGTACATAGTTTTCAAGATACAGACTAAGCTAAGCAAAAGTGAACCAGGCCTTTTTACTGTGAAAATGGCACTTTGGGACTGTGAAAGTGACATTTTGGCCCTGTTGTCCCAAACTGCCCCAGCACTTCCCACATTGCTCAAAGTGGCTAGCTTTCATCCCAACACAGTTTATAGGGCCATACGGTACATAGTTTTCAAGTTACAGACTAAGCTAAGCAAAAGTGAACCAGGCCTTTTTACTGTGAAAATGGCACTTTGGGACTGTGAAAGTGACATTTTGGCCCTGTTGTCCCAAACTGCCCCAGCACTTCCCACATTGCTCAAAGTGGCTAGCTTTCATCCCAACACAGTTTATAGGGCCATACGGTACATAGTTTTCAAGTTACAGACTAAGCTAAGCAAAAGTGAACCAGGCCTTTTTACTGTGAAAACGGCACTTTGGGACTGTGAAAGTGACATTTTGGCCCTGTTGTCCCAAACTGCCCCAGCACTTCCCACATTGCTCAAAGTGGCTAGCTTTCATCCCAACACAGTTTATAGGGCCATACGGTACATAGTTTTCAAGTTACAGACTAAGCTAAGCAAAAGTGAACCAGGCCTTTTTACTGTGAAAACGGCACTTTGGGACTGTGAAAGTGACATTTTGGCCCTGTTGTCCCAAACTGCCCCAGCACTTCCCACATTGCTCAAAGTGCCTAGCTTTCATCCCAACACAGTTTATAGGGCCATACGGTACATAGTTTTCAAGTTACAGCCTAAGCTAAGCAAAAGTGAACCAGGCCTTTTTACTGTGAAAATGGCACTTTGGGACTGTGAAAGTGACATTTTGGCCCTGTTGTCCCAAACTGCCCCAGCACTTCCCACATTGCTCAAAGTGGCTAGCTTTCATCCCAACACAGTTTATAGGGCCATACGGTACATAGTTTTCAAGTTACAGACTAAGCTAAGCAAAAGTGAACCAGGCCTTTTTACTGTGAAAACGGCACTTTGGGACTGTGAAAGTGACATTTTGGCCCTGTTGTCCCAAACTGCCCCAGCACTTCCCACATTGCTCAAAGTGGCTAGCTTTCATCCCAACACAGTTTATAGGGCCATACGGTACATAGTTTTCAAGTTACAGACTAAGCTAAGCAAAAGTGAACCAGGCCTTTTTACTGTGAAAACGGCACTTTGGGACTGTGAAAGTGACATTTTGGCCCTGTTGTCCCAAACTGCCCCAGCACTTCCCACATTGCTCAAAGTGGCTAGCTTTCATCCCAACACAGTTTATAGGGCCATACGGTACATAGTTTTCAAGTTACAGCCTAAGCTAAGCAAAAGTGAACCAGGCCTTTTTACTGTGAAAATGGCACTTTGGGACTGTGAAAGTGACATTTTGGCCCTGTTGTCCCAAACTGCCCCAGCACTTCCCACATTGCTCAAAGTGGCTAGCTTTCATCCCAACACAGTTTATAGGGCCATACGGTACATAGTTTTCAAGTTACAGACTAAGCTAAGCAAA
The DNA here is from genome assembly GCF_963924005.1 of Protomyctophum bolini. Lineage (NCBI taxonomy): Eukaryota > Metazoa > Chordata > Actinopteri > Myctophiformes > Myctophidae > Protomyctophum > Protomyctophum bolini. The sequence continues at coordinate 44,171,891 of NC_137877.1, read as the reverse complement.
AGTGAACCAGGCCTTTTTACTGTGAAAACGGCACTTTGGGACTGTGAAAGTGACATTTTGGCCCTGTTGTCCCAAACTGCCCCAGCACTTCCCACATTGCTCAAAGTGGCTAGCTTTCATCCCAACACAGTTTATAGGGCCATACTGTACATAGTTTTCAAGTTACAGACTAAGCTAAGCAAAATGAATCTTTTTTTTTTTTACTGTTAAAATGGCACTTTGGGACTGTGAAAGTGACATTTTGGCCCTGTTGTCCCAAACTGCCCCAGCACTTCCCACATTGCTCAAAGTGGCTAGCTTTCATCCCAACACAGTTTATAGGGCCATACGGTACATAGTTTTCAAGTTACAGACTAAGCTAAGCAAAATTAATCTTTTCTTTTTTACTGTGAAAACGGCACTTTGGGACTGTGAAAGTGACATTTTGGCCCTGTTGTCCCAAACTGCCCCAGCACTTCCCACATTGCTCAAAGTGGCTAGCTTTCATCCCAACACAGTTTATAGGGCCATACGGTACATAGTTTTCAAGTTACAGACTAAGCTAAGCAAAAGTGAACCTTTTTTTTTTTACTGTGAAAATGGCACTTTGGGACTGTGAAAGTGACATTTTGGCCCTGTTCGTTCCCTGTTGTCCCAAACTGCCCCAGCTCTTGCCACAATGCTCAAAGTGGCTAGCTTTCATCTCAACACAGTTTATAGGGCCATACGGTACATAGTTTTCAAGTTACAGACTAAGCTAAGCAAAAGTGAACCAGGCCTTTTTACTGTGAAAATGGCACTTTGGGACTGTGAAAGTGACATTTTGGCCCTGTTGTCCCAAACTGCCCCAGCACTTCCCACATTGCTCAAAGTGGCTAGCTTTCATCCCAACACAGTTTATAGGGCCATACGGTACATAGTTTTCAAGTTACAGACTAAGCTAAGCAAAAGTGAACCAGGCCTTTTTACTGTGAAAATGGCACTTTGGGACTGTGAAAGTGACATTTTGGCCCTGTTGTCCCAAACTGCCCCAGCACTTCCCACATTGCTCAAAGTGGCTAGCTTTCATCCCAACACAGTTTATAGGGCCATACGGTACATAGTTTTCAAGTTACAGACTAAGCTAAGCAAAAGTGAACCAGGCCTTTTTACTGTGAAAATGTCACTTTGGGACTGTGAAAGTGACATTTTGGCCCTGTTGTCCCAAACTGCCCCAGCACTTCCCACATTGCTCAAAGTGGCTAGCTTTCATCCCAACACAGTTTATAGGGCCATACGGTACATAGTTTTCAAGTTACAGACTAAGCTAAGCAAAAGTGAACCAGGCCTTTTTACTGTGAAAATGGCACTTTGGGACTGTGAAAGTGACATTTTGGCCCTGTTGTCCCAAACTGCCCCAGCACTTCCCACATTGCTCAAAGTGGCTAGCTTTCATCCCAACACAGTTTATAGGGCCATACGGTACATAGTTTTCAAGTTACAGACTAAGCTAAGCAAAATGAATCTTTTTTTTTTTACTGTGAAAACGGCACTTTGGGAATGTGAAAGTGACATTTTGGCCCTGTTGTCCCAAACTGCCCCAGCACTTCCCACATTGCTCAAAGTGGCTAGCTTTCATCCCAACACAGTTTATAGGGCCATACGGTACATAGTTTTCAAGTTACAGACTAAGCTAAGCAAAAGTGAACCTTTTTTTTTTTACTGTGAAAATGGCACTTTGGGACTGTGAAAGTGACATTTTGGCCCTGTTGTCCCAAACTGCCCCAGCACTTCCCACATTGCTCAAAGTGGCTAGCTTTCATCCAAACACAGTTTATAGGGCCATACGGTACATAGTTTTCAAGTTACAGACTAAGCTAAGCAAAAGTGAACCAGGCCTTTTTACTGTGAAAATGGCACTTTGGGACTGTGAAAGTGACATTTTGGCCCTGTTGTCCCAAACTGCCCCAGCACTTCCCACATTGCTCAAAGTGGCTAGCTTTCATCCCAACACAGTTTATAGGGCCATACGGTACATAGTTTTCAAGTTACAGACTAAGCTAAGCAAAAGTGAACCAGGCCTTTTTACTGTGAAAACGGCACTTTGGGACTGTGAAAATGACATTTTGGCCCTGTTGTCCCAAACTGCCCCAGCACTTCCCACATTGCTCAAAGTGGCTAGCTTTCATCCCAACACAGTTTATAGGGCCATACGGTACATAGTTTTCAAGTTACAGACTAAGCTAAGCAAAAGTGAACCAGGCCTTTTTACTGTGAAAACGGCACTTTGGGACTGTGAAAGTGACATTTTGGCCCTGTTGTCCCAAACTGCCCCAGCACTTCCCACATTGCTCAAAGTGGCTAGCTTTCATCCCAACACAGTTATAGGGCCATACGGTACATAGTTTTCAAGTTACAGACTAAGCTAAGCAAAATTAATCTTTTTTTTTTTTACTGTGAAAACGGCACTTTGGGACTGTGAAAGTGACATTTTGGCCCTGTTGTCCCAAACTGCCCCAGCACTTCCCACATTGCTCAAAGTGGCTAGCTTTCATCCCAACACAGTTTATAGGGCCATACGGTACATAGTTTTCAAGTTACAGACTAAGCTAAGCAAAAGTGAACCTTTTTTTTTTTACTGTGAAAATGGCACTTTGGGACTGTGAAAGTGACATTTTGGCCCTGTTCGTTCCCTGTTGTCCCAAACTGCCCCAGCTCTTGCCACAATGCTCAAAGTGGCTAGCTTTCATCTCAACACAGTTTATAGGGCCATACGGTACATAGTTTTCAAGTTACAGACTAAGCTAAGCAAAAGTGAACCAGGCCTTTTTACTGTGAAAATGGCACTTTGGGACTGTGAAAGTGACATTTTGGCCCTGTTGTCCCAAACTGCCCCAGCACTTCCCACATTGCTCAAAGTGGCTAGCTTTCATCCCAACACAGTGTATAGGGCCATACGGTACATAGTTTTCAAGTTACAGACTAAGCTAAGCAAAAGTGAACCAGGCCTTTTTACTGTGAAAATGGCACTTTGGGACTGTGAAAGTGACATTTTGGCCCCGTTCATTCCCTGTTGTCCCAAACTGCCCCAGCTCTTGCCACAATGCTCAAAGTGGCTAGCTTTCATCCCAACACAGTTTATAGGGCCATACGGTACATAGTTTTCAAGTTACAGACTAAGCTAAGCAAAAGTGAACCAGGCCTTTTTACTGTGAAAATGGCACTTTGGGACTGTGAAAGTGACATTTTGGCCCTGTTGTCCCAAACTGCCCCAGCACTTCCCACATTGCTCAAAGTGGCTAGCTTTCATCCCAACACAGTTTATAGGGCCATACGGTACATAGTTTTCAAGTTACAGACTAAGCTAAGCAAAAGTGAACCAGGCCTTTTTACTGTGAAAATGGCACTTTGGGACTGTGAAAGTGACATTTTGGCCCTGTTGTCCCAAACTGCCCCAGCACTTCCCACATTGCTCAAAGTGGCTAGCTTTCATCCCAACACAGTTTATAGGGCCATACGGTACATAGTTTTCAAGTTACAGACTAAGCTAAGCAAAATGAATCTTTTTTTTTTTACTGTGAAAACGGCACTTTGGGACTGTGAAAGTGACATTTTGGCCCTGTTGTCCCAAACTGCCCCAGCACTTCCCACATTGCTCAAAGTGGCTAGCTTTCATCCCAACACAGTTTATAGGGCCATACGGTACATAGTTTTCAAGTTACAGACTAATTAAGCAAAAGTGAACCTTTTTTTTTTTACTGTGAAAATGGCACTTTGGGACTGTGAAAGTGACATTTTGGCCCTGTTCGTTCCCTGTTGTCCCAAACTGCCCCAGCTCTTGCCACAATGCTCAAAGTGGCTAGCTTTCATCTCAACACAGTTTATAGGGCCATACGGTACATAGTTTTCAAGTTACAGACTAAGCTAAGCAAAAGTGAACCAGGCCTTTTTACTGTGAAAATGGCACTTTGGGACTGTGAAAGTGACATTTTGGCCCTGTTGTCCCAAACTGCCCCAGCACTTCCCACATTGCTCAAAGTGGCTAGCTTTCATCCCAACACAGTTTATAGGGCCATACGGTACATAGTTTTCAAGTTACAGACTAAGCTAAGCAAAAGTGAACCAGGCCTTTTTACTGTGAAAATGGCACTTTGGGACTGTGAAAGTGACATTTTGGCCCTGTTCGTTCCCTGTTGTCCCAAACTGCCCCAGCTCTTGCCACAATGCTCAAAGTGGCTAGCTTTCATCTCAACACAGTTTATAGGGCCATACGGTACATAGTTTTCAAGTTACAGACTAAGCTAAGCAAAAGTGAACCAGGCCTTTTTACTGTGAAAATGGCACTTTGGGACTGTGAAAGTGACATTTTGGCCCTGTTGTCCCAAACTGCCCCAGCACTTCCCACATTGCTCAAAGTGGCTAGCTTTCATCCCAACACAGTTTATAGGGCCATACGGTACATAGTTTTCAAGTTACAGACTAAGCTAAGCAAAAGTGAACCAGGCCTTTTTACTGTGAAAATGGCACTTTGGGACTGTGAAAGTGACATTTTGGCCCCGTTCATTCCCTGTTGTCCCAAACTGCCCCAGCTCTTGCCACAATGCTCAAAGTGGCTAGCTTTCATCCCAACACAGTTTATAGGGCCATACGGTACATAGTTTTCAAGTTACAGACTAAGCTAAGCAAAAGTGAACCAGGCCTTTTTACTGTGAAAATGGCACTTTGGGACTGTGAAAGTGACATTTTGGCCCTGTTGTCCCAAACTGCCCCAGCACTTCCCACATTGCTCAAAGTGGCTAGCTTTCATCCCAACACAGTTTATAGGGCCATACGGTACATAGTTTTCAGGTTACAGACTAAGCTAAGCAAAATGAATCTTTTTTTTTTACTGTGAAAATGGCACTTTGGGACTGTGAAAGTGACATTTTGGCCCTGTTGTCCCAAACTGCCCCAGCACTTCCCACATTGCTCAAAGTGGCTAGCTTTCATCCCAACACAGTTTATAGGGCCATACGGTACATAGTTTTCAAGATACAGACTAAGCTAAGCAAAAGTGAACCAGGCCTTTTTACTGTGAAAATGGCACTTTGGGACTGTGAAAGTGACATTTTGGCCCTGTTGTCCCAAACTGCCCCAGCACTTCCCACATTGCTCAAAGTGGCTAGCTTTCATCCCAACACAGTTTATAGGGCCATACGGTACATAGTTTTCAAGTTACAGACTAAGCTAAGCAAAAGTGAACCAGGCCTTTTTACTGTGAAAATGGCACTTTGGGACTGTGAAAGTGACATTTTGGCCCTGTTGTCCCAAACTGCCCCAGCACTTCCCACATTGCTCAAAGTGGCTAGCTTTCATCCCAACACAGTTTATAGGGCCATACGGTACATAGTTTTCAAGTTACAGACTAAGCTAAGCAAAAGTGAACCAGGCCTTTTTACTGTGAAAACGGCACTTTGGGACTGTGAAAGTGACATTTTGGCCCTGTTGTCCCAAACTGCCCCAGCACTTCCCACATTGCTCAAAGTGGCTAGCTTTCATCCCAACACAGTTTATAGGGCCATACGGTACATAGTTTTCAAGTTACAGCCTAAGCTAAGCAAAAGTGAACCAGGCCTTTTTACTGTGAAAATGGCACTTTGGGACTGTGAAAGTGACATTTTGGCCCTGTTGTCCCAAACTGCCCCAGCACTTCCCACATTGCTCAAAGTGGCTAGCTTTCATCCCAACACAGTTTATAGGGCCATACGGTACATAGTTTTCAAGTTACAGACTAAGCTAAGCAAAAGTGAACCAGGCCTTTTTACTGTGAAAACGGCACTTTGGGACTGTGAAAGTGACATTTTGGCCCTGTTGTCCCAAACTGCCCCAGCACTTCCCACATTGCTCAAAGTGGCTAGCTTTCATCCCAACACAGTTTATAGGGCCATACGGTACATAGTTTTCAAGTTACAGCCTAAGCTAAGCAAAAGTGAACCAGGCCTTTTTACTGTGAAAATGGCACTTTGGGACTGTGAAAGTGACATTTTGGCCCTGTTGTCCCAAACTGCCCCAGCACTTCCCACATTGCTCAAAGTGGCTAGCTTTCATCCCAACACAGTTTATAGGGCCATACGGTACATAGTTTTCAAGATACAGACTAAGCTAAACAAAAGTGAACCAGGCCTTTTTACTGTGAAAATGGCACTTTGGGACTGTGAAAGTGACATTTTGGCCCTGTTGTCCCAAACTGCCCCAGCACTTCCCACATTGCTCAAAGTGGCTAGCTTTCATCCCAACACAGTTTATAGGGCCATACGGTACATAGTTTTCAAGTTACAGACTAAGCTAAGCAAAAGTGAACCAGGCCTTTTTACTGTGAAAATGGCACTTTGGGACTGTGAAAGTGACATTTTGGCCCTGTTGTCCCAAACTGCCCCAGCACTTCCCACATTGCTCAAAGTGGCTAGCTTTCATCCCAACACAGTTTATAGGGCCATACGGTACATAGTTTTCAAGATACAGACTAAGCTAAACAAAAGTGAACCAGGCCTTTTTACTGTGAAAATGGCACTTTGGGACTGTGAAAGTGACATTTTGGCCCTGTTGTCCCAAACTGCCCCAGCACTTCCCACATTGCTCAAAGTGGCTAGCTTTCATCCCAACACAGTTTATAGGGCCATACGGTACATAGTTTTCAAGTTACAGACTAAGCTAAGCAAAAGTGAACCAGGCCTTTTTACTGTGAAAATGGCACTTTGGGACTGTGAAAGTGACATTTTGGCCCTGTTGTCCCAAACTGCCCCAGCACTTCCCACATTGCTCAAAGTGGCTAGCTTTCATCCCAACACAGTTTATAGGGCCATACGGTACATAGTTTTCAAGTTACAGACTAAGCTAAGCAAAAGTGAACCAGGCCTTTTTACTGTGAAAACGGCACTTTGGGACTGTGAAAGTGACATTTTGGCCCTGTTGTCCCAAACTGCCCCAGCACTTCCCACATTGCTCAAAGTGGCTAGCTTTCATCCCAACACAGTTTATAGGGCCATACGGTACATAGTTTTCAAGTTACAGCCTAAGCTAAGCAAAAGTGAACCAGGCCTTTTTACTGTGAAAATGGCACTTTGGGACTGTGAAAGTGACATTTTGGCCCTGTTGTCCCAAACTGCCCCAGCACTTCCCACATTGCTCAAAGTGGCTAGCTTTCATCCCAACACAGTTTATAGGGCCATACGGTACATAGTTTTCAAGTTACAGACTAAGCTAAGCAAAAGTGAACCAGGCCTTTTTACTGTGAAAACGGCACTTTGGGACTGTGAAAGTGACATTTTGGCCCTGTTGTCCCAAACTGCCCCAGCACTTCCCACATTGCTCAAAGTGGCTAGCTTTCATCCCAACACAGTTTATAGGGCCATACGGTACATAGTTTTCAAGTTACAGACTAAGCTAAGCAAAAGTGAACCAGGCCTTTTTACTGTGAAAACGGCACTTTGGGACTGTGAAAGTGACATTTTGGCCCTGTTGTCCCAAACTGCCCCAGCACTTCCCACATTGCTCAAAGTGGCTAGCTTTCATCCCAACACAGTTTATAGGGCCATACGGTACATAGTTTTCAAGTTACAGCCTAAGCTAAGCAAAAGTGAACCAGGCCTTTTTACTGTGAAAATGGCACTTTGGGACTGTGAAAGTGACATTTTGGCCCTGTTGTCCCAAACTGCCCCAGCACTTCCCACATTGCTCAAAGTGGCTAGCTTTCATCCCAACACAGTTTATAGGGCCATACGGTACATAGTTTTCAAGTTACAGACTAAGCTAAGCAAAAGTGAACCAGGCCTTTTTACTGTGAAAACGGCACTTTGGGACTGTGAAAGTGACATTTTGGCCCTGTTGTCCCAAACTGCCCCAGCACTTCCCACATTGCTCAAAGTGGCTAGCTTTCATCCCAACACAGTTTATAGGGCCATACGGTACATAGTTTTCAAGTTACAGACTAAGCTAAGCAAAAGTGAACCAGGCCTTTTTACTGTGAAAACGGCACTTTGGGACTGTGAAAGTGACATTTTGGCCCTGTTGTCCCAAACTGCCCCAGCACTTCCCACATTGCTCAAAGTGGCTAGCTTTCATCCCAACACAGTTTATAGGGCCATACGGTACATAGTTTTCAAGTTACAGCCTAAGCTAAGCAAAAGTGAACCAGGCCTTTTTACTGTGAAAATGGCACTTTGGGACTGTGAAAGTGACATTTTGGCCCTGTTGTCCCAAACTGCCCCAGCACTTCCCACATTGCTCAAAGTGGCTAGCTTTCATCCCAACACAGTTTATAGGGCCATACGGTACATAGTTTTCAAGTTACAGACTAAGCTAAGCAAAATGAATCTTTTTTTTTTTACTGTTAAAATGGCACTTTGGGACTGTGAAAGTGACATTTTGGCCCTGTTGTCCCAAACTGCCCCAGCACTTCCCACATTGCTCAAAGTGGCTAGCTTTCATCCCAACACAGTTTATAGGGCCATACGGTACATAGTTTTCAAGTTACAGACTAAGCTAAGCAAAATTAATCTTTTCTTTTTTACTGTGAAAACGGCACTTTGGGACTGTGAAAGTGACATTTTGGCCCTGTTGTCCCAAACTGCCCCAGCACTTCCCACATTGCTCAAAGTGGCTAGCTTTCATCCCAACACAGTTTATAGGGCCATACGGTACATAGTTTTCAAGATACAGACTAAGCTAAGCAAAAGTGAACCAGGCCTTTTTACTGTGAAAATGGCACTTTGGGACTGTGAAAGTGACATTTTGGCCCTGTTGTCCCAAACTGCCCCAGCACTTCCCACATTGCTCAAAGTGGCTAGCTTTCATCCCAACACAGTTTATAGGGCCATACGGTACATAGTTTTCAAGTTACAGACTAAGCTAAGCAAAAGTGAACCAGGCCTTTTTACTGTGAAAATGGCACTTTGGGACTGTGAAAGTGACATTTTGGCCCTGTTGTCCCAAACTGCCCCAGCACTTCCCACATTGCTCAAAGTGGCTAGCTTTCATCCCAACACAGTTTATAGGGCCATACGGTACATAGTTTTCAAGTTACAGACTAAGCTAAGCAAAAGTGAACCAGGCCTTTTTACTGTGAAAACGGCACTTTGGGACTGTGAAAGTGACATTTTGGCCCTGTTGTCCCAAACTGCCCCAGCACTTCCCACATTGCTCAAAGTGGCTAGCTTTCATCCCAACACAGTTTATAGGGCCATACGGTACATAGTTTTCAAGTTACAGACTAAGCTAAGCAAAAGTGAACCAGGCCTTTTTACTGTGAAAACGGCACTTTGGGACTGTGAAAGTGACATTTTGGCCCTGTTGTCCCAAACTGCCCCAGCACTTCCCACATTGCTCAAAGTGGCTAGCTTTCATCCCAACACAGTTTATAGGGCCATACGGTACATAGTTTTCAAGTTACAGCCTAAGCTAAGCAAAAGTGAACCAGGCCTTTTTACTGTGAAAATGGCACTTTGGGACTGTGAAAGTGACATTTTGGCCCTGTTGTCCCAAACTGCCCCAGCACTTCCCACATTGCTCAAAGTGGCTAGCTTTCATCCCAACACAGTTTATAGGGCCATACGGTACATAGTTTTCAAGTTACAGACTAAGCTAAGCAAAAGTGAACCAGGCCTTTTTACTGTGAAAACGGCACTTTGGGACTGTGAAAGTGACATTTTGGCCCTGTTGTCCCAAACTGCCCCAGCACTTCCCACATTGCTCAAAGTGGCTAGCTTTCATCCCAACACAGTTTATAGGGCCATACGGTACATAGTTTTCAAGTTACAGACTAAGCTAAGCAAAAGTGAACCAGGCCTTTTTACTGTGAAAACGGCACTTTGGGACTGTGAAAGTGACATTTTGGCCCTGTTGTCCCAAACTGCCCCAGCACTTCCCACATTGCTCAAAGTGGCTAGCTTTCATCCCAACACAGTTTATAGGGCCATACGGTACATAGTTTTCAAGTTACAGCCTAAGCTAAGCAAAAGTGAACCAGGCCTTTTTACTGTGAAAATGGCACTTTGGGACTGTGAAAGTGACATTTTGGCCCTGTTGTCCCAAACTGCCCCAGCACTTCCCACATTGCTCAAAGTGGCTAGCTTTCATCCCAACACAGTTTATAGGGCCATACGGTACATAGTTTTCAAGTTACAGACTAAGCTAAGCAAAAGTGAACCAGGCCTTTTTACTGTGAAAACGGCACTTTGGGACTGTGAAAGTGACATTTTGGCCCTGTTGTCCCAAACTGCCCCAGCACTTCCCACATTGCTCAAAGTGGCTAGCTTTCATCCCAACACAGTTTATAGGGCCATACTGTACATAGTTTTCAAGTTACAGACTAAGCTAAGCAAAATGAATCTTTTTTTTTTTTACTGTTAAAATGGCACTTTGGGACTGTGAAAGTGACATTTTGGCCCTGTTGTCCCAAACTGCCCCAGCACTTCCCACATTGCTCAAAGTGGCTAGCTTTCATCCCAACACAGTTTATAGGGCCATACGGTACATAGTTTTCAAGTTACAGACTAAGCTAAGCAAAATTAATCTTTTCTTTTTTACTGTGAAAACGGCACTTTGGGACTGTGAAAGTGACATTTTGGCCCTGTTGTCCCAAACTGCCCCAGCACTTCCCACATTGCTCAAAGTGGCTAGCTTTCATCCCAACACAGTTTATAGGGCCATACGGTACATAGTTTTCAAGTTACAGACTAAGCTAAGCAAAAGTGAACCTTTTTTTTTTTACTGTGAAAATGGCACTTTGGGACTGTGAAAGTGACATTTTGGCCCTGTTCGTTCCCTGTTGTCCCAAACTGCCCCAGCTCTTGCCACAATGCTCAAAGTGGCTAGCTTTCATCTCAACACAGTTTATAGGGCCATACGGTACATAGTTTTCAAGTTACAGACTAAGCTAAGCAAAAGTGAACCAGGCCTTTTTACTGTGAAAATGGCACTTTGGGACTGTGAAAGTGACATTTTGGCCCTGTTGTCCCAAACTGCCCCAGCACTTCCCACATTGCTCAAAGTGGCTAGCTTTCATCCCAACACAGTTTATAGGGCCATACGGTACATAGTTTTCAAGTTACAGACTAAGCTAAGCAAAAGTGAACCAGGCCTTTTTACTGTGAAAATGGCACTTTGGGACTGTGAAAGTGACATTTTGGCCCTGTTGTCCCAAACTGCCCCAGCACTTCCCACATTGCTCAAAGTGGCTAGCTTTCATCCCAACACAGTTTATAGGGCCATACGGTACATAGTTTTCAAGTTACAGACTAAGCTAAGCAAAAGTGAACCAGGCCTTTTTACTGTGAAAATGTCACTTTGGGACTGTGAAAGTGACATTTTGGCCCTGTTGTCCCAAACTGCCCCAGCACTTCCCACATTGCTCAAAGTGGCTAGCTTTCATCCCAACACAGTTTATAGGGCCATACGGTACATAGTTTTCAAGTTACAGACTAAGCTAAGCAAAAGTGAACCAGGCCTTTTTACTGTGAAAATGGCACTTTGGGACTGTGAAAGTGACATTTTGGCCCTGTTGTCCCAAACTGCCCCAGCACTTCCCACATTGCTCAAAGTGGCTAGCTTTCATCCCAACACAGTTTATAGGGCCATACGGTACATAGTTTTCAAGTTACAGACTAAGCTAAGCAAAATGAATCTTTTTTTTTTTACTGTGAAAACGGCACTTTGGGACTGTGAAAGTGACATTTTGGCCCTGTTGTCCCAAACTGCCCCAGCACTTCCCACATTGCTCAAAGTGGCTAGCTTTCATCCCAACACAGTTTATAGGGCCATACGGTACATAGTTTTCAAGTTACAGACTAAGCTAAGCAAAAGTGAACCTTTTTTTTTTTACTGTGAAAATTGCACTTTGGGACTGTGAAAGTGACATTTTGGCCCTGTTGTCCCAAACTGCCCCAGCACTTCCCACATTGCTCAAAGTGGCTAGCTTTCATCCAAACACAGTTTATAGGGCCATACGGTACATAGTTTTCAAGTTACAGACTAAGCTAAGCAAAAGTGAACCAGGCCTTTTTACTGTGAAAATGGCACTTTGGGACTGTGAAAGTGACATTTTGGCCCTGTTGTCCCAAACTGCCCCAGCACTTCCCACATTGCTCAAAGTGGCTAGCTTTCATCCCAACACAGTTTATAGGGCCATACGGTACATAGTTTTCAAGTTACAGACTAAGCTAAGCAAAAGTGAACCAGGCCTTTTTACTGTGAAAACGGCACTTTGGGACTGTGAAAATGACATTTTGGCCCTGTTGTCCCAAACTGCCCCAGCACTTCCCACATTGCTCAAAGTGGCTAGCTTTCATCCCAACACAGTTTATAGGGCCATACGGTACATAGTTTTCAAGTTACAGACTAAGCTAAGCAAAAGTGAACCAGGCCTTTTTACTGTGAAAACGGCACTTTGGGACTGTGAAAGTGACATTTTGGCCCTGTTGTCCCAAACTGCCCCAGCACTTCCCACATTGCTCAAAGTGGCTAGCTTTCATCCCAACACAGTTTATAGGGCCATACGGTACATAGTTTTCAAGTTACAGACTAAGCTAAGCAAAATTAATCTTTTTTTTTTTTACTGTGAAAACGGCACTTTGGGACTGTGAAAGTGACATTTTGGCCCTGTTGTCCCAAACTGCCCCAGCACTTCCCACATTGCTCAAAGTGGCTAGCTTTCATCCCAACACAGTTTATAGGGCCATACGGTACATAGTTTTCAAGTTACAGACTAAGCTAAGCAAAAGTGAACCTTTTTTTTTTTACTGTGAAAATGGCACTTTGGGACTGTGAAAGTGACATTTTGGCCCTGTTCGTTCCCTGTTGTCCCAAACTGCCCCAGCTCTTGCCACAATGCTCAAAGTGGCTAGCTTTCATCTCAACACAGTTTATAGGGCCATACGGTACATAGTTTTCAAGTTACAGACTAAGCTAAGCAAATGTGAACCAGGCCTTTTTACTGTGAAAATGGCACTTTGGGACTGTGAAAGTGACATTTTGGCCCTGTTGTCCCAAACTGCCCCAGCACTTCCCACATTGCTCAAAGTGGCTAGCTTTCATCCCAACACAGTTTATAGGGCCATACGGTACATAGTTTTCAAGTTACAGACTAAGCTAAGCAAAAGTGAACCAGGCCTTTTTACTGTGAAAATGGCACTTTGGGACTGTGAAAGTGACATTTTGGCCCCGTTCATTCCCTGTTGTCCCAAACTGCCCCAGCTCTTGCCACAATGCTCAAAGTGGCTAGCTTTCATCCCAACACAGTTTATAGGGCCATACGGTACATAGTTTTCAAGTTACAGACTAAGCTAAGCAAAAGTGAACCAGGCCTTTTTACTGTGAAAATGGCACTTTGGGACTGTGAAAGTGACATTTTGGCCCTGTTGTCCCAAACTGCCCCAGCACTTCCCACATTGCTCAAAGTGGCTAGCTTTCATCCCAACACAGTTTATAGGGCCATACGGTACATAGTTTTCAAGTTACAGACTAAGCTAAGCAAAATGAATCTTTTTTTTTTTACTGTGAAAATGGCACTTTGGGACTGTGAAAGTGACATTTTGGCCCTGTTGTCCCAAACTGCCCCAGCACTTCCCACATTGCTCAAAGTGGCTAGCTTTCATCCCAACAAAGTTTATAGGGCCATACGGTACATAGTTTTCAAGTTACAGACTAAGCTAAGCAAAAGTGAACCAGGCCTTTTTACTGTGAAAACGGCACTTTGGGACTGTGAAAGTGACATTTTGGCCCTGTTGTCCCAAACTGCCCCAGCACTTCCCACATTGCTCAAAGTGGCTAGCTTTCATCCCAACACAGTTTATAGGGCCATACGGTACATAGTTTTCAAGTTACAGACTAAGCTAAGCAAAAGTGAACCAGGCCTTTTTACTGTAAAACGGCACTTTGGGACTGTGAAAGTGACATTTTGGCCCCGTTCATTCCCTGTTGTCCCAAACTGCCCCAGCTCTTGCCACAATGCTCAAAGTGGCTAGCTTTCATCCCAACAAAGTTTATAGGGCCATACGGTACATAGTTTTCAAGTTACAGACTAAGCTAAGCAAAAGTGAACCAGGCCTTTTTACTGTGAAAACGGCACTTTGGGACTGTGAAAGTGACATTTTGGCCCTGTTGTCCCAAACTGCCCCTAGCACTTCCCACATTGCTCAAAGTGGCTAGCTTTCATCCCAACACAGTTTATAGGGCCATACGGTACATAGTTTTCAAGTTACAGACTAAGCTAAGCAAAAGTGAACCAGGCCTTTTTACTGTAAAACGGCACTTTGGGACTGTGAAAGTGACATTTTGGCCCCGTTCATTCCCTGTTGTCCCAAACTGCCCCAGCTCTTGCCACAATGCTCAAAGTGGCTAGCTTTCATCCCAACACAGTTTATAGGGCCATACGGTACATAGTTTTCAAGTTACAGACTAAGCTAAGCAAAAGTGAACCAGGCCTTTTTACTGTGAAAACGGCACTTTGGGACTGTGAAAGTGACATTTTGGCCCTGTTGTCCCAAACTGCCCCAGCACTTCCCACATTGCTCAAAGTGGCTAGCTTTCATCCCAACACAGTTTATAGGGCCATACGGTACATAGTTTTCAAGTTACAGACTAAGCTAAGCAAAAGTGAACCAGGCCTTTTTACTGTGAAAATGGCACTTTGGGACTGTGAAAGTGACATTTTGGCCCTGTTGTCCCAAACTGCCCCAGCACTTCCCACATTGCTCAAAGTGGCTAGCTTTCATCCCAACACAGTTTATAGGGCCATACGGTACATAGTTTTCAAGTTACAGACTAAGCTAAGCAAAAGTGAACCAGGCCTTTTTACTGTGAAAACGGCACTTTGGGACTGTGAAAGTGACATTTTGGCCCTGTTGTCCCAAACTGCCCCAGCACTTCCCACATTGCTCAAAGTGGCTAGCTTTCATCCCAACACAGTTTATAGGGCCATACGGTACATAGTTTTCAAGTTACAGACTAAGCTAAGCAAAAGTGAACCAGGCCTTTTTACTGTGAAAACGGCACTTTGGGACTGTGAAAGTGACATTTTGGCCCTGTTGTCCCAAACTGCCCCAGCACTTCCCACATTGCTCAAAGTGGCTAGCTTTCATCCCAACACAGTTTATAGGGCCATACGGTACATAGTTTTCAAGTTACAGCCTAAGCTAAGCAAAAGTGAACCAGGCCTTTTTACTGTGAAAATGGCACTTTGGGACTGTGAAAGTGACATTTTGGCCCTGTTGTCCCAAACTGCCCCAGCACTTCCCACATTGCTCAAAGTGGCTAGCTTTCATCCCAACACAGTTTATAGGGCCATACGGTACATAGTTTTCAAGTTACAGACTAAGCTAAGCAAAAGTGAACCAGGCCTTTTTACTGTGAAAACGGCACTTTGGGACTGTGAAAGTGACATTTTGGCCCTGTTGTCCCAAACTGCCCCAGCACTTCCCACATTGCTCAAAGTGGCTAGCTTTCATCCCAACACAGTTTATAGGGCCATACGGTACATAGTTTTCAAGTTACAGACTAAGCTAAGCAAAAGTGAACCAGGCCTTTTTACTGTGAAAACGGCACTTTGGGACTGTGAAAGTGACATTTTGGCCCTGTTGTCCCAAACTGCCCCAGCACTTCCCACATTGCTCAAAGTGGCTAGCTTTCATCCCAACACAGTTTATAGGGCCATACGGTACATAGTTTTCAAGTTACAGCCTAAGCTAAGCAAAAGTGAACCAGGCCTTTTTACTGTGAAAATGGCACTTTGGGACTGTGAAAGTGACATTTTGGCCCTGTTGTCCCAAACTGCCCCAGCACTTCCCACATTGCTCAAAGTGGCTAGCTTTCATCCCAACACAGTTTATAGGGCCATACGGTACATAGTTTTCAAGTTACAGACTAAGCTAAGCAAAAGTGAACCAGGCCTTTTTACTGTGAAAACGGCACTTTGGGACTGTGAAAGTGACATTTTGGCCCTGTTGTCCCAAACTGCCCCAGCACTTCCCACATTGCTCAAAGTGGCTAGCTTTCATCCCAACACAGTTTATAGGGCCATACTGTACATAGTTTTCAAGTTACAGACTAAGCTAAGCAAAATGAATCTTTTTTTTTTTACTGTTAAAATGGCACTTTGGGACTGTGAAAGTGACATTTTGGCCCTGTTGTCCCAAACTGCCCCAGCACTTCCCACATTGCTCAAAGTGGCTAGCTTTCATCCCAACACAGTTTATAGGGCCATACGGTACATAGTTTTCAAGTTACAGACTAAGCTAAGCAAAATTAATCTTTTCTTTTTTACTGTGAAAACGGCACTTTGGGACTGTGAAAGTGACATTTTGGCCCTGTTGTCCCAAACTGCCCCAGCACTTCCCACATTGCTCAAAGTGGCTAGCTTTCATCCCAACACAGTTTATAGGGCCATACGGTACATAGTTTTCAAGTTACAGACTAAGCTAAGCAAAAGTGAACCTTTTTTTTTTTACTGTGAAAATGGCACTTTGGGACTGTGAAAGTGACATTTTGGCCCTGTTCGTTCCCTGTTGTCCCAAACTGCCCCAGCTCTTGCCACAATGCTCAAAGTGGCTAGCTTTCATCTCAACACAGTTTATAGGGCCATACGGTACATAGTTTTCAAGTTACAGACTAAGCTAAGCAAAAGTGAACCAGGCCTTTTTACTGTGAAAATGGCACTTTGGGACTGTGAAAGTGACATTTTGGCCCTGTTGTCCCAAACTGCCCCAGCACTTCCCACATTGCTCAAAGTGGCTAGCTTTCATCCCAACACAGTTTATAGGGCCATACGGTACATAGTTTTCAAGTTACAGACTAAGCTAAGCAAAAGTGAACCAGGCCTTTTTACTGTGAAAATGGCACTTTGGGACTGTGAAAGTGACATTTTGGCCCTGTTGTCCCAAACTGCCCCAGCACTTCCCACATTGCTCAAAGTGGCTAGCTTTCATCCCAACACAGTTTATAGGGCCATACGGTACATAGTTTTCAAGTTACAGACTAAGCTAAGCAAAAGTGAACCAGGCCTTTTTACTGTGAAAATGTCACTTTGGGACTGTGAAAGTGACATTTTGGCCCTGTTGTCCCAAACTGCCCCAGCACTTCCCACATTGCTCAAAGTGGCTAGCTTTCATCCCAACACAGTTTATAGGGCCATACGGTACATAGTTTTCAAGTTACAGACTAAGCTAAGCAAAAGTGAACCAGGCCTTTTTACTGTGAAAATGGCACTTTGGGACTGTGAAAGTGACATTTTGGCCCTGTTGTCCCAAACTGCCCCAGCACTTCCCACATTGCTCAAAGTGGCTAGCTTTCATCCCAACACAGTTTATAGGGCCATACGGTACATAGTTTTCAAGTTACAGACTAAGCTAAGCAAAATGAATCTTTTTTTTTTTACTGTGAAAACGGCACTTTGGGACTGTGAAAGTGAAAGACTAAGCTAAGCAAAAGTGAACCAGGCCTTTTTACTGTGAAAACGGCACTTTGGGACTGTGAAAATGACATTTTGGCCCTGTTGTCCCAAACTGCCCCAGCACTTCCCACATTGCTCAAAGTGGCTAGCTTTCATCCCAACACAGTTTATAGGGCCATACGGTACATAGTTTTCAAGTTACAGACTAAGCTAAGCAAAAGTGAACCAGGCCTTTTTACTGTGAAAACGGCACTTTGGGACTGTGAAAGTGACATTTTGGCCCTGTTGTCCCAAACTGCCCCAGCACTTCCCACATTGCTCAAAGTGGCTAGCTTTCATCCCAACACAGTTTATAGGGCCATACGGTACATAGTTTTCAAGTTACAGACTAAGCTAAGCAAAATTAATCTTTTTTTTTTTTACTGTGAAAACGGCACTTTGGGACTGTGAAAGTGACATTTTGGCCCTGTTGTCCCAAACTGCCCCAGCACTTCCCACATTGCTCAAAGTGGCTAGCTTTCATCCCAACACAGTTTATAGGGCCATACGGTACATAGTTTTCAAGTTACAGACTAAGCTAAGCAAAATGAATCTTTTTTTTTTTACTGTGAAAACGGCACTTTGGGACTGTGAAAGTGACATTTTGGCCCTGTTGTCCCAAACTGCCCCAGCACTTCCCACATTGCTCAAAGTGGCTAGCTTTCATCCCAACACAGTTTATAGGGCCATACGGTACATAGTTTTCAAGTTACAGACTAAGCTAAGCAAAAGATAACCTTTTTTTTTTTACTGTGAAAATGGCACTTTGGGACTGTGAAAGTGACATTTTGGCCCTGTTGTCCCAAACTGCCCCAGCACTTCCCACATTGCTCAAAGTGGCTAGCTTTCATCCAAACACAGTTTATAGGGCCATACGGTACATAGTTTTCAAGTTACAGACTAAGCTAAGCAAAAGTGAACCAGGCCTTTTTACTGTGAAAATGGCACTTTGGGACTGTGAAAGTGACATTTTGGCCCTGTTGTCCCAAACTGCCCCAGCACTTCCCACATTGCTCAAAGTGGCTAGCTTTCATCCCAACACAGTTTATAGGGCCATACGGTACATAGTTTTCAAGTTACAGACTAAGCTAAGCAAAAGTGAACCAGGCCTTTTTACTGTGAAAACGGCACTTTGGGACTGTGAAAATGACATTTTGGCCCTGTTGTCCCAAACTGCCCCAGCACTTCCCACATTGCTCAAAGTGGCTAGCTTTCATCCCAACACAGTTTATAGGGCCATACGGTACATAGTTTTCAAGTTACAGACTAAGCTAAGCAAAAGTGAACCAGGCCTTTTTACTGTGAAAACGGCACTTTGGGACTGTGAAAGTGACATTTTGGCCCTGTTGTCCCAAACTGCCCCAGCACTTCCCACATTGCTCAAAGTGGCTAGCTTTCATCCCAACACAGTTTATAGGGCCATACGGTACATAGTTTTCAAGTTACAGACTAAGCTAAGCAAAATTAATCTTTTTTTTTTTTACTGTGAAAACGGCACTTTGGGACTGTGAAAGTGACATTTTGGCCCTGTTGTCCCAAACTGCCCCAGCACTTCCCACATTGCTCAAAGTGGCTAGCTTTCATCCCAACACAGTTTATAGGGCCATACGTTACATAGTTTTCAAGTTACAGACTAAGCTAAGCAAAAGTGAACCTTTTTTTTTTTACTGTGAAAATGGCACTTTGGGACTGTGAAAGTGACATTTTGGCCCTGTTCGTTCCCTGTTGTCCCAAACTGCCCCAGCTCTTGCCACAATGCTCAAAGTGGCTAGCTTTCATCTCAACACAGTTTATAGGGCCATACGGTACATAGTTTTCAAGTTACAGACTAAGCTAAGCAAAAGTGAACCAGGCCTTTTTACTGTGAAAATGGCACTTTGGGACTGTGAAAGTGACATTTTGGCCCTGTTGTCCCAAACTGCCCCAGCACTTCCCACATTGCTCAAAGTGGCTAGCTTTCATCCCAACACAGTTTATAGGGCCATACGGTACATAGTTTTCAAGTTACAGACTAAGCTAAGCAAAAGTGAACCAGGCCTTTTTACTGTGAAAATGGCACTTTGGGACTGTGAAAGTGACATTTTGGCCCCGTTCATTCCCTGTTGTCCCAAACTGCCCCAGCTCTTGCCACAATGCTCAAAGTGGCTAGCTTTCATCCCAACACAGTTTATAGGGCCATACGGTACATAGTTTTCAAGTTACAGACTAAGCTAAGCAAAAGTGAACCAGGCCTTTTTACTGTGAAAATGGCACTTTGGGACTGTGAAAGTGACATTTTGGCCCTGTTGTCCCAAACTGCCCCAGCACTTCCCACATTGCTCAAAGTGGCTAGCTTTCATCCCAACACAGTTTATAGGGCCATACGGTACATAGTTTTCAAGTTACAGACTAAGCTAAGCAAAATGAATCTTTTTTTTTTTACTGTGAAAATGGCACTTTGGGACTGTGAAAGTGACATTTTGGCCCTGTTGTCCCTAAACTGCCCCAGCACTTCCCACATTGCTCAAAGTGGCTAGCTTTCATCCCAACAAAGTTTATAGGGCCATACGGTACATAGTTTTCAAGTTACAGACTAAGCTAAGCAAAAGTGAACCAGGCCTTTTTACTGTGAAAACGGCACTTTGGGACTGTGAAAGTGACATTTTGGCCCTGTTGTCCCAAACTGCCCCAGCACTTCCCACATTGCTCAAAGTGGCTAGCTTTCATCCCAACACAGTTTATAGGGCCATACGGTACATAGTTTTCAAGTTACAGACTAAGCTAAGCAAAAGTGAACCAGGCCTTTTTACTGTGAAAACGGCACTTTGGGACTGTGAAAGTGACATTTTGGCCCTGTTGTCCCAAACTGCCCCTAGCACTTCCCACATTGCTCAAAGTGGCTAGCTTTCATCCCAACACAGTTTATAGGGCCATACGGTACATAGTTTTCAAGTTACAGACTAAGCTAAGCAAAAGTGAACCAGGCCTTTTTACTGTAAAACGGCACTTTGGGACTGTGAAAGTGACATTTTGGCCCCGTTCATTCCCTGTTGTCCCAAACTGCCCCAGCTCTTGCCACAATGCTCAAAGTGGCTAGCTTTCATCCCAACACAGTTTATAGGGCCATACGGTACATAGTTTTCAAGTTACAGACTAAGCTAAGCAAAAGTGAACCAGGCCTTTTTACTGTGAAAACGGCACTTTGGGACTGTGAAAGTGACATTTTGGCCCTGTTGTCCCAAACTGCCCCTAGCACTTCCCACATTGCTCAAAGTGGCTAGCTTTCATCCCAACACAGTTTATAGGGCCATATGGTACATAGTTTTCAAGTTACAGACTAAGCTAAGCAAAAGTGAACCAGGCCTTTTTACTGTAAAACGGCACTTTGGGACTGTGAAAGTGACATTTTGGCCCCGTTCATTCCCTGTTGTCCCAAACTGCCCCAGCTCTTGCCACAATGCTCAAAGTGGCTAGCTTTCATCCCAACACAGTTTATAGGGCCATACGGTACATAGTTTTCAAGTTACAGACTAAGCTAAGCAAAAGTGAACCAGGCCTTTTTACTGTGAAAATGGCACTTTGGGACTGTGAAAGTGACATTTTGGCCCTGTTGTCCCAAACTGCCCCAGCACTTCCCACATTGCTCAAAGTGGCTAGCTTTCATCCCAACACAGTTTATAGGGTCATACGGTACATAGTTTTCAAGTTACAGACTAAGCTAAGCAAAAGTGAACCAGGCCTTTTTACTGTGAAAACGGCACTTTGGGACTGTGAAAGTGACATTTTGGCCCTGTTGTCCCAAACTGCCCCAGCACTTCCCACATTGCTCAAAGTGGCTAGCTTTCATCCCAACACAGTTTATAGGGCCATACGGTACATAGTTTTCAAGTTACAGACTAAGCTAAGCAAAAGTGAACCAGGCCTTTTTACTGTGAAAATGGCACTTTGGGACTGTGAAAGTGACATTTTGGCCCCGTTCATTCCCTGTTGTCCCAAACTGCCCCAGCTCTTGCCACATTGCTCAAAGTGGCTAGCTTTCATCCCAACACAGTTTATAGGGCCATACGGTACATAGTTTTCAAGTTACAGACTAAGCTAAGCAAAAGTGAACCAGGCCTTTTTACTGTGAAAATGGCACTTTGGGACTGTGAAAGTGACATTTTGGCCC
This sequence comes from Protomyctophum bolini, assembly GCF_963924005.1. NCBI lineage: Eukaryota > Metazoa > Chordata > Actinopteri > Myctophiformes > Myctophidae > Protomyctophum > Protomyctophum bolini. The sequence goes on along the minus strand of NC_137877.1, from coordinate 44,150,328 downwards.
TGTTGTCCCAAACTGCCCCAGCACTTCCCACATTGCTCAAAGTGGCTAGCTTTCATCCCAACACAGTTTATAGGGCCATACGGTACATAGTTTTCAAGTTACAGACTAAGCTAAGCAAAATGAATCTTTTTTTTTTTACTGTGAAAATGGCACTTTGGGACTGTGAAAGTGACATTTTGGCCCTGTTGTCCCAAACTGCCCCAGCACTTCCCACATTGCTCAAAGTGGCTAGCTTTCATCCCAACACAGTTTATAGGGCCATACGGTACATAGTTTTCAAGTTACAGACTAAGCTAAGCAAAAGTGAACCAGGCCTTTTTACTGTGAAAACGGCACTTTGGGACTGTGAAAGTGACATTTTGGCCCTGTTGTCCCAAACTGCCCCAGCACTTCCCACATTGCTCAAAGTGGCTAGCTTTCATCCCAACACAGTTTATAGGGCCATACGGTACATAGTTTTCAAGTTACAGACTAAGCTAAGCAAAAGTGAACCAGGCCTTTTTACTGTGAAAATGGCACTTTGGGACTGTGAAAGTGACATTTTGGCCCCGTTCATTCCCTGTTGTCCCAAACTGCCCCAGCTCTTGCCACAATGCTCAAAGTGGCTAGCTTTCATCCCAACACAGTTTATAGGGCCATACGGTACATAGTTTTCAAGTTACAGACTAAGCTAAGCAAAAGTGAACCAGGCCTTTTTACTGTGAAAATGGCACTTTGGGACTGTGAAAGTGACATTTTGGCCCTGTTGTCCCAAACTGCCCCAGCACTTCCCACATTGCTCAAAGTGGCTAGCTTTCATCCCAACACAGTTTATAGGGCCATACGGTACATAGTTTTCAAGTTACAGACTAAGCTAAGCAAAATGAATCTTTTTTTTTTTACTGTGAAAATGGCACTTTGGGACTGTGAAAGTGACATTTTGGCCCTGTTGTCCCAAACTGCCCCAGCACTTCCCACATTGCTCAAAGTGGCTAGCTTTCATCCCAACACAGTTTATAGGGCCATACGGTACATAGTTTTCAAGTTACAGACTAAGCTAAGCAAAAGTGAACCAGGCCTTTTTACTGTGAAAACGGCACTTTGGGACTGTGAAAGTGACATTTTGGCCCTGTTGTCCCAAACTGCCCCAGCACTTCCCACATTGCTCAAAGTGGCTAGCTTTCATCCCAACACAGTTTATAGGGCCATACGGTACATAGTTTTCAAGTTACAGACTAAGCTAAGCAAAAGTGAACCAGGCCTTTTTACTGTAAAACGGCACTTTGGGACTGTGAAAGTGACATTTTGGCCCCGTTCATTCCCTGTTGTCCCAAACTGCCCCAGCTCTTGCCACAATGCTCAAAGTGGCTAGCTTTCATCCCAACACAGTTTATAGGGCCATACGGTACATAGTTTTCAAGTTACAGACTAAGCTAAGCAAAAGTGAACCAGGCCTTTTTACTGTGAAAATGGCACTTTGGGACTGTGAAAGTGACATTTTGGCCCTGTTGTCCCAAACTGCCCCAGCACTTCCCACATTGCTCAAAGTGGCTAGCTTTCATCCCAACACAGTTTATAGGGCCATACGGTACATAGTTTTCAAGTTACAGACTAAGCTAAGCAAAATGAATCTTTTTTTTTTTACTGTGAAAATGGCACTTTGGGACTGTGAAAGTGACATTTTGGCCCTGTTGTCCCAAACTGCCCCAGCACTTCCCACATTGCTCAAAGTGGCTAGCTTTCATCCCAACAAAGTTTATAGGGCCATACGGTACATAGTTTTCAAGTTACAGACTAAGCTAAGCAAAAGTGAACCAGGCCTTTTTACTGTGAAAACGGCACTTTGGGACTGTGAAAGTGACATTTTGGCCCTGTTGTCCCAAACTGCCCCAGCACTTCCCACATTGCTCAAAGTGGCTAGCTTTCATCCCAACACAGTTTATAGGGCCATACGGTACATAGTTTTCAAGTTACAGACTAAGCTAAGCAAAAGTGAACCTTTTTTTTTTTACTGTGAAAATGGCACTTTGGGACTGTGAAAGTGACATTTTGGCCCTGTTCGTTCCCTGTTGTCCCAAACTGCCCCAGCTCTTGCCACAATGCTCAAAGTGGCTAGCTTTCATCTCAACACAGTTTATAGGGCCATACGGTACATAGTTTTCAAGTTACAGACTAAGCTAAGCAAAAGTGAACCAGGCCTTTTTACTGTGAAAATGGCACTTTGGGACTGTGAAAGTGACATTTTGGCCCTGTTGTCCCAAACTGCCCCAGCACTTCCCACATTGCTCAAAGTGGCTAGCTTTCATCCCAACACAGTTTATAGGGCCATACTGTACATAGTTTTCAAGTTACAGACTAAGCTAAGCAAAAGTGAACCAGGCCTTTTTACTGTAAAACGGCACTTTGGGACTGTGAAAGTGACATTTTGGCCCCGTTCATTCCCTGTTGTCCCAAACTGCCCCAGCTCTTGCCACAATGCTCAAAGTGGCTAGCTTTCATCCCAACACAGTTTATAGGGCCATACGGTACATAGTTTTCAAGTTACAGACTAAGCTAAGCAAAAGTGAACCAGGCCTTTTTACTGTGAAAATGGCACTTTGGGACTGTGAAAGTGACATTTTGGCCCTGTTGTCCCAAACTGCCCCAGCACTTCCCACATTGCTCAAAGTGGCTAGCTTTCATCCCAACACAGTTTATAGGGCCATACGGTACATAGTTTTCAAGTTACAGACTAAGCTAAGCAAAATGAATCTTTTTTTTTTTACTGTGAAAATGGCACTTTGGGACTGTGAAAGTGACATTTTGGCCCTGTTGTCCCAAACTGCCCCAGCACTTCCCACATTGCTCAAAGTGGCTAGCTTTCATCCCAACACAGTTTATAGGGCCATACGGTACATAGTTTTCAAGATACAGACTAAGCTAAGCAAAAGTGAACCAGGCCTTTTTACTGTGAAAATGGCACTTTGGGACTGTGAAAGTGACATTTTGGCCCTGTTGTCCCAAACTGCCCCAGCACTTCCCACATTGCTCAAAGTGGCTAGCTTTCATCCCAACACAGTTTATAGGGCCATACGGTACATAGTTTTCAAGTTACAGACTAAGCTAAGCAAAATTAATCTTTTTTTTTTTTACTGTGAAAACGGCACTTTGGGACTGTGAAAGTGACATTTTGGCCCTGTTGTCCCAAACTGCCCCAGCACTTCCCACATTGCTCAAAGTGGCTAGCTTTCATCCCAACACAGTTTATAGGGCCATACGGTACATAGTTTTCAAGTTACAGACTAAGCTAAGCAAAAGTGAACCTTTTTTTTTTTACTGTGAAAATGGCACTTTGGGACTGTGAAAGTGACATTTTGGCCCTGTTCGTTCCCTGTTGTCCCAAACTGCCCCAGCTCTTGCCACAATGCTCAAAGTGGCTAGCTTTCATCTCAACACAGTTTATAGGGCCATACGGTACATAGTTTTCAAGTTACAGACTAAGCTAAGCAAAAGTGAACCAGGCCTTTTTACTGTGAAAATGGCACTTTGGGACTGTGAAAGTGACATTTTGGCCCCGTTCATTCCCTGTTGTCCCAAACTGCCCCAGCTCTTGCCACAATGCTCAAAGTGGCTAGCTTTCATCCCAACACAGTTTATAGGGCCATACGGTACATAGTTTTCAAGTTACAGACTAAGCTAAGCAAAAGTGAACCAGGCCTTTTTACTGTGAAAATGGCACTTTGGGACTGTGAAAGTGACATTTTGGCCCTGTTGTCCCAAACTGCCCCAGCACTTCCCACATTGCTCAAAGTGGCTAGCTTTCATCCCAACACAGTTTATAGGGCCATACGGTACATAGTTTTCAAGTTACAGACTAAGCTAAGCAAAATGAATCTTTTTTTTTTTACTGTGAAAATGGCACTTTGGGACTGTGAAAGTGACATTTTGGCCCTGTTGTCCCAAACTGCCCCAGCACTTCCCACATTGCTCAAAGTGGCTAGCTTTCATCCCAACAAAGTTTATAGGGCCATACGGTACATAGTTTTCAAGTTACAGACTAAGCTAAGCAAAAGTGAACCAGGCCTTTTTACTGTGAAAACGGCACTTTGGGACTGTGAAAGTGACATTTTGGCCCTGTTGTCCCAAACTGCCCCAGCACTTCCCACATTGCTCAAAGTGGCTAGCTTTCATCCCAACACAGTTTATAGGGCCATACGGTACATAGTTTTCAAGTTACAGACTAAGCTAAGCAAAAGTGAACCAGGCCTTTTTACTGTGAAAACGGCACTTTGGGACTGTGAAAGTGACATTTTGGCCCTGTTGTCCCAAACTGCCCCTAGCACTTCCCACATTGCTCAAAGTGGCTAGCTTTCATCCCAACACAGTTTATAGGGCCATACGGTACATAGTTTTCAAGTTACAGACTAAGCTAAGCAAAAGTGAACCAGGCCTTTTTACTGTAAAACGGCACTTTGGGACTGTGAAAGTGACATTTTGGCCCCGTTCATTCCCTGTTGTCCCAAACTGCCCCAGCTCTTGCCACAATGCTCAAAGTGGCTAGCTTTCATCCCAACACAGTTTATAGGGCCATATGGTACATAGTTTTCAAGTTACAGACTAAGCTAAGCAAAAGTGAACCAGGCCTTTTTACTGTGAAAACGGCACTTTGGGACTGTGAAAGTGACATTTTGGCCCTGTTGTCCCAAACTGCCCCTAGCACTTCCCACATTGCTCAAAGTGGCTAGCTTTCATCCCAACACAGTTTATAGGGCCATACGGTACATAGTTTTCAAGTTACAGACTAAGCTAAGCAAAAGTGAACCAGGCCTTTTTACTGTAAAACGGCACTTTGGGACTGTGAAAGTGACATTTTGGCCCCGTTCATTCCCTGTTGTCCCAAACTGCCCCAGCTCTTGCCACAATGCTCAAAGTGGCTAGCTTTCATCCCAACACAGTTTATAGGGCCATACGGTACATAGTTTTCAAGTTACAGACTAAGCTAAGCAAAAGTGAACCAGGCCTTTTTACTGTGAAAACGGCACTTTGGGACTGTGAAAGTGACATTTTGGCCCTGTTGTCCCAAACTGCCCCAGCACTTCCCACATTGCTCAAAGTGGCTAGCTTTCATCCCAACACAGTTTATAGGGCCATACGGTACATAGTTTTCAAGTTACAGACTAAGCTAAGCAAAAGTGAACCAGGCCTTTTTACTGTGAAAATGGCACTTTGGGACTGTGAAAGTGACATTTTGGCCCCGTTCATTCCCTGTTGTCCCAAACTGCCCCAGCTCTTGCCACAATGCTCAAAGTGGCTAGCTTTCATCCCAACACAGTTTATAGGGCCATACGGTACATAGTTTTCAAGTTACAGACTAAGCTAAGCAAAAGTGAACCAGGCCTTTTTACTGTGAAAATGGCACTTTGGGACTGTGAAAGTGACATTTTGGCCCTGTTGTCCCAAACTGCCCCAGCACTTCCCACATTGCTCAAAGTGGCTAGCTTTCATCCCAACACAGTTTATAGGGCCATACGGTACATAGTTTTCAAGTTACAGACTAAGCTAAGCAAAATGAATCTTTTTTTTTTTACTGTGAAAATGGCACTTTGGGACTGTGAAAGTGACATTTTGGCCCTGTTGTCCCAAACTGCCCCAGCACTTCCCACATTGCTCAAAGTGGCTAGCTTTCATCCCAACACAGTTTATAGGGCCATACGGTACATAGTTTTCAAGTTACAGACTAAGCTAAGCAAAAGTGAACCAGGCCTTTTTACTGTGAAAACGGCACTTTGGGACTGTGAAAGTGACATTTTGGCCCTGTTGTCCCAAACTGCCCCAGCACTTCCCACATTGCTCAAAGTGGCTAGCTTTCATCCCAACACAGTTTATAGGGCCATACGGTACATAGTTTTCAAGTTACAGACTAAGCTAAGCAAAAGTGAACCAGGCCTTTTTACTGTGAAAACGGCACTTTGGGACTGTGAAAGTGACATTTTGGCCCTGTTGTCCCAAACTGCCCCTAGCACTTCCCACATTGCTCAAAGTGGCTAGCTTTCATCCCAACACAGTTTATAGGGCCATACGGTACATAGTTTTCAAGTTACAGACTAAGCTAAGCAAAAGTGAACCAGGCCTTTTTACTGTAAAACGGCACTTTGGGACTGTGAAAGTGACATTTTGGCCCTGTTGTCCCAAACTGCCCCAGCACTTCCCACATTGCTCAAAGTGGCTAGCTTTCATCCCAACACAGTTTATAGGGCCATACGGTACATAGTTTTCAAGTTACAGACTAAGCTAAGCAAAAGTGAACCAGGCCTTTTTACTGTGAAAATGGCACTTTGGGACTGTGAAAGTGACATTTTGGCCCTGTTGTCCCAAACTGCCCCAGCACTTCCCACATTGCTCAAAGTGGCTAGCTTTCATCCCAACACAGTTTATAGGGCCATACGGTACATAGTTTTCAAGTTACAGACTAAGCTAAGCAAAATGAATCTTTTTTTTTTTACTGTGAAAACGGCACTTTGGGACTGTGAAAGTGACATTTTGGCCCTGTTGTCCCAAACTGCCCCAGCACTTCCCACATTGCTCAAAGTGGCTAGCTTTCATCCCAACACAGTTTATAGGGCCATACGGTACATAGTTTTCAAGTTACAGACTAAGCTAAGCAAAAGTGAACCAGGCCTTTTTACTGTGAAAACGGCACTTTGGGACTGTGAAAGTGACATTTTGGCCCTGTTGTCCCAAACTGCCCCTAGCACTTCCCACATTGCTCAAAGTGGCTAGCTTTCATCCCAACACAGTTTATAGGGCCATACGGTACATAGTTTTCAAGTTACAGACTAAGCTAAGCAAAAGTGAACCAGGCCTTTTTACTGTAAAACGGCACTTTGGGACTGTGAAAGTGACATTTTGGCCCCGTTCATTCCCTGTTGTCCCAAACTGCCCCAGCTCTTGCCACAATGCTCAAAGTGGCTAGCTTTCATCCCAACACAGTTTATAGGGCCATATGGTACATAGTTTTCAAGTTACAGACTAAGCTAAGCAAAAGTGAACCAGGCCTTTTTACTGTGAAAACGGCACTTTGGGACTGTGAAAGTGACATTTTGGCCCTGTTGTCCCAAACTGCCCCTAGCACTTCCCACATTGCTCAAAGTGGCTAGCTTTCATCCCAACACAGTTTATAGGGCCATACGGTACATAGTTTTCAAGTTACAGACTAAGCTAAGCAAAAGTGAACCAGGCCTTTTTACTGTAAAACGGCACTTTGGGACTGTGAAAGTGACATTTTGGCCCCGTTCATTCCCTGTTGTCCCAAACTGCCCCAGCTCTTGCCACAATGCTCAAAGTGGCTAGCTTTCATCCCAACACAGTTTATAGGGCCATACGGTACATAGTTTTCAAGTTACAGACTAAGCTAAGCAAAAGTGAACCAGGCCTTTTTACTGTGAAAATGGCACTTTGGGACTGTGAAAGTGACATTTTGGCCCTGTTGTCCCAAACTGCCCCAGCACTTCCCACATTGCTCAAAGTGGCTAGCTTTCATCCCAACACAGTTTATAGGGCCATACGGTACATAGTTTTCAAGTTACAGACTAAGCTAAGCAAAAGTGAACCAGGCCTTTTTACTGTGAAAACGGCACTTTGGGACTGTGAAAGTGACATTTTGGCCCTGTTGTCCCAAACTGCCCCAGCACTTCCCACATTGCTCAAAGTGGCTAGCTTTCATCCCAACACAGTTTATAGGGCCATACGGTACATAGTTTTCAAGTTACAGACTAAGCTAAGCAAAAGTGAACCAGGCCTTTTTACTGTGAAAATGGCACTTTGGGACTGTGAAAGTGACATTTTGGCCCCGTTCATTCCCTGTTGTCCCAAACTGCCCCAGCTCTTGCCACAATGCTCAAAGTGGCTAGCTTTCATCCCAACACAGTTTATAGGGCCATACGGTACATAGTTTTCAAGTTACAGACTAAGCTAAGCAAAAGTGAACCAGGCCTTTTTACTGTGAAAATGGCACTTTGGGACTGTGAAAGTGACATTTTGGCCCTGTTGTCCCAAACTGCCCCAGCACTTCCCACATTGCTCAAAGTGGCTAGCTTTCATCCCAACACAGTTTATAGGGCCATACGGTACATAGTTTTCAAGTTACAGACTAAGCTAAGCAAAAGTGAACCAGGCCTTTTTACTGTGAAAATGGCACTTTGGGACTGTGAAAGTGACATTTTGGCCCCGTTCATTCCCTGTTGTCCCAAACTGCCCCAGCTCTTGCCACAATGCTCAAAGTGGCTAGCTTTCATCCCAACACAGTTTATAGGGCCATACGGTACATAGTTTTCAAGTTACAGACTAAGCTAAGCAAAAGTGAACCAGGCCTTTTTACTGTAAAACGGCACTTTGGGACTGTGAAAGTGACATTTTGGCCCCGTTCATTCCCTGTTGTCCCAAACTGCCCCAGCTCTTGCCACAATGCTCAAAGTGGCTAGCTTTCATCCCAACACAGTTTATAGGGCCATATGGTACATAGTTTTCAAGTTACAGACTAAGCTAAGCAAAAGTGAACCAGGCCTTTTTACTGTGAAAACGGCACTTTGGGACTGTGAAAGTGACATTTTGGCCCTGTTGTCCCAAACTGCCCCTAGCACTTCCCACATTGCTCAAAGTGGCTAGCTTTCATCCCAACACAGTTTATAGGGCCATACGGTACATAGTTTTCAAGTTACAGACTAAGCTAAGCAAAAGTGAACCAGGCCTTTTTACTGTAAAACGGCACTTTGGGACTGTGAAAGTGACATTTTGGCCCCGTTCATTCCCTGTTGTCCCAAACTGCCCCAGCTCTTGCCACAATGCTCAAAGTGGCTAGCTTTCATCCCAACACAGTTTATAGGGCCATACGGTACATAGTTTTCAAGTTACAGACTAAGCTAAGCAAAAGTGAACCAGGCCTTTTTACTGTGAAAATGGCACTTTGGGACTGTGAAAGTGACATTTTGGCCCTGTTGTCCCAAACTGCCCCAGCACTTCCCACATTGCTCAAAGTGGCTAGCTTTCATCCCAACACAGTTTATAGGGCCATACGGTACATAGTTTTCAAGTTACAGACTAAGCTAAGCAAAAGTGAACCAGGCCTTTTTACTGTGAAAACGGCACTTTGGGACTGTGAAAGTGACATTTTGGCCCTGTTGTCCCAAACTGCCCCAGCACTTCCCACATTGCTCAAAGTGGCTAGCTTTCATCCCAACACAGTTTATAGGGCCATACGGTACATAGTTTTCAAGTTACAGACTAAGCTAAGCAAAAGTGAACCAGGCCTTTTTACTGTGAAAATGGCACTTTGGGACTGTGAAAGTGACATTTTGGCCCCGTTCATTCCCTGTTGTCCCAAACTGCCCCAGCTCTTGCCACAATGCTCAAAGTGGCTAGCTTTCATCCCAACACAGTTTATAGGGCCATACGGTACATAGTTTTCAAGTTACAGACTAAGCTAAGCAAAAGTGAACCAGGCCTTTTTACTGTGAAAATGGCACTTTGGGACTGTGAAAGTGACATTTTGGCCCTGTTGTCCCAAACTGCCCCAGCACTTCCCACATTGCTCAAAGTGGCTAGCTTTCATCCCAACACAGTTTATAGGGCCATACGGTACATAGTTTTCAAGTTACAGACTAAGCTAAGCAAAAGTGAACCAGGCCTTTTTACTGTGAAAACGGCACTTTGGGACTGTGAAAGTGACATTTTGGCCCTGTTGTCCCAAACTGCCCCAGCACTTCCCACATTGCTCAAAGTGGCTAGCTTTCATCCCAACACAGTTTATAGGGCCATACGGTACATAGTTTTCAAGTTACAGACTAAGCTAAGCAAAAGTGAACCAGGCCTTTTTACTGTGAAAATGGCACTTTGGGACTGTGAAAGTGACATTTTGGCCCCGTTCATTCCCTGTTGTCCCAAACTGCCCCAGCTCTTGCCACAATGCTCAAAGTGGCTAGCTTTCATCCCAACACAGTTTATAGGGCCATACGGTACATAGTTTTCAAGTTACAGACTAAGCTAAGCAAAAGTGAACCAGGCCTTTTTACTGTGAAAATGGCACTTTGGGACTGTGAAAGTGACATTTTGGCCCTGTTGTCCCAAACTGCCCCAGCACTTCCCACATTGCTCAAAGTGGCTAGCTTTCATCCCAACACAGTTTATAGGGCCATACGGTACATAGTTTTCAAGTTACAGACTAAGCTAAGCAAAATGAATCTTTTTTTTTTACTGTGAAAATGGCACTTTGGGACTGTGAAAGTGACATTTTGGCCCTGTTGTCCCAAACTGCCCCAGCACTTCCCACATTGCTCAAAGTGGCTAGCTTTCATCCCAACACAGTTTATAGGGCCATACGGTACATAGTTTTCAAGTTACAGACTAAGCTAAGCAAAAGTGAACCAGGCCTTTTTACTGTGAAAACGGCACTTTGGGACTGTGAAAGTGACATTTTGGCCCTGTTGTCCCAAACTGCCCCAGCACTTCCCACATTGCTCAAAGTGGCTAGCTTTCATCCCAACACAGTTTATAGGGCCATACGGTACATAGTTTTCAAGTTACAGACTAAGCTAAGCAAAAGTGAACCAGGCCTTTTTACTGTAAAACGGCACTTTGGGACTGTGAAAGTGACATTTTGGCCCTGTTGTCCCAAACTGCCCCAGCACTTCCCACATTGCTCAAAGTGGCTAGCTTTCATCCCAACACAGTTTATAGGGCCATACGGTACATAGTTTTCAAGTTACAGACTAAGCTAAGCAAAAGTGAACCAGGCCTTTTTACTGTGAAAATGGCACTTTGGGACTGTGAAAGTGACATTTTGGCCCTGTTGTCCCAAACTGCCCCAGCACTTCCCACATTGCTCAAAGTGGCTAGCTTTCATCCCAACACAGTTTATAGGGCCATACGGTACATAGTTTTCAAGTTACAGACTAAGCTAAGCAAAATTAATCTTTTTTTTTTTACTGTGAAAACGGCACTTTGGGACTGTGAAAGTGACATTTTGGCCCTGTTGTCCCAAACTGCCCCAGCACTTCCCACATTGCTCAAAGTGGCTAGCTTTCATCCCAACACAGTTTATAGGGCCATACGGTACATAGTTTTCAAGTTACAGACTAAGCTAAGCAAAAGTGAACCAGGCCTTTTTACTGTGAAAACGGCACTTTGGGACTGTGAAAGTGACATTTTGGCCCTGTTGTCCCAAACTGCCCCTAGCACTTCCCACATTGCTCAAAGTGGCTAGCTTTCATCCCAACACAGTTTATAGGGCCATACGGTACATAGTTTTCAAGTTACAGACTAAGCTAAGCAAAAGTGAACCAGGCCTTTTTACTGTAAAACGGCACTTTGGGACTGTGAAAGTGACATTTTGGCCCCGTTCATTCCCTGTTGTCCCAAACTGCCCCAGCTCTTGCCACAATGCTCAAAGTGGCTAGCTTTCATCCCAACACAGTTTATAGGGCCATATGGTACATAGTTTTCAAGTTACAGACTAAGCTAAGCAAAAGTGAACCAGGCCTTTTTACTGTGAAAACGGCACTTTGGGACTGTGAAAGTGACATTTTGGCCCTGTTGTCCCAAACTGCCCCTAGCACTTCCCACATTGCTCAAAGTGGCTAGCTTTCATCCCAACACAGTTTATAGGCCCATACGGTACATAGTTTTCAAGTTACAGACTAAGCTAAGCAAAAGTGAACCAGGCCTTTTTACTGTAAAACGGCACTTTGGGACTGTGAAAGTGACATTTTGGCCCCGTTCATTCCCTGTTGTCCCAAACTGCCCCAGCTCTTGCCACAATGCTCAAAGTGGCTAGCTTTCATCCCAACACAGTTTATAGGGCCATACGGTACATAGTTTTCAAGTTACAGACTAAGCTAAGCAAAAGTGAACCAGGCCTTTTTACTGTGAAAATGGCACTTTGGGACTGTGAAAGTGACATTTTGGCCCTGTTGTCCCAAACTGCCCCAGCACTTCCCACATTGCTCAAAGTGGCTAGCTTTCATCCCAACACAGTTTATAGGGCCATACGGTACATAGTTTTCAAGTTACAGACTAAGCTAAGCAAAAGTGAACCAGGCCTTTTTACTGTGAAAACGGCACTTTGGGACTGTGAAAGTGACATTTTGGCCCTGTTGTCCCAAACTGCCCCAGCACTTCCCACATTGCTCAAAGTGGCTAGCTTTCATCCCAACACAGTTTATAGGGCCATACGGTACATAGTTTTCAAGTTACAGACTAAGCTAAGCAAAAGTGAACCAGGCCTTTTTACTGTGAAAATGGCACTTTGGGACTGTGAAAGTGACATTTTGGCCCCGTTCATTCCCTGTTGTCCCAAACTGCCCCAGCTCTTGCCACAATGCTCAAAGTGGCTAGCTTTCATCCCAACACAGTTTATAGGGCCATACGGTACATAGTTTTCAAGTTACAGACTAAGCTAAGCAAAAGTGAACCAGGCCTTTTTACTGTGAAAATGGCACTTTGGGACTGTGAAAGTGACATTTTGGCCCTGTTGTCCCAAACTGCCCCAGCACTTCCCACATTGCTCAAAGTGGCTAGCTTTCATCCCAACACAGTTTATAGGGCCATACGGTACATAGTTTTCAAGTTACAGACTAAGCTAAGCAAAATGAATCTTTTTTTTTTACTGTGAAAATGGCACTTTGGGACTGTGAAAGTGACATTTTGGCCCTGTTGTCCCAAACTGCCCCAGCACTTCCCACATTGCTCAAAGTGGCTAGCTTTCATCCCAACACAGTTTATAGGGCCATACGGTACATAGTTTTCAAGTTACAGACTAAGCTAAGCAAAAGTGAACCAGGCCTTTTTACTGTGAAAACGGCACTTTGGGACTGTGAAAGTGACATTTTGGCCCTGTTGTCCCAAACTGCCCCAGCACTTCCCACATTGCTCAAAGTGGCTAGCTTTCATCCCAACACAGTTTATAGGGCCATACGGTACATAGTTTTCAAGTTACAGACTAAGCTAAGCAAAAGTGAACCAGGCCTTTTTACTGTGAAAACGGCACTTTGGGACTGTGAAAGTGACATTTTGGCCCTGTTGTCCCAAACTGCCCCTAGCACTTCCCACATTGCTCAAAGTGGCTAGCTTTCATCCCAACACAGTTTATAGGGCCATACGGTACATAGTTTTCAAGTTACAGACTAAGCTAAGCAAAAGTGAACCAGGCCTTTTTACTGTAAAACGGCACTTTGGGACTGTGAAAGTGACATTTTGGCCCTGTTGTCCCAAACTGCCCCAGCACTTCCCACATTGCTCAAAGTGGCTAGCTTTCATCCCAACACAGTTTATAGGGCCATACGGTACATAGTTTTCAAGTTACAGACTAAGCTAAGCAAAAGTGAACCAGGCCTTTTTACTGTGAAAATGGCACTTTGGGACTGTGAAAGTGACATTTTGGCCCTGTTGTCCCAAACTGCCCCAGCACTTCCCACATTGCTCAAAGTGGCTAGCTTTCATCCCAACACAGTTTATAGGGCCATACGGTACATAGTTTTCAAGTTACAGACTAAGCTAAGCAAAATTAATCTTTTTTTTTTTTACTGTGAAAACGGCACTTTGGGACTGTGAAAGTGACATTTTGGCCCTGTTGTCCCAAACTGCCCCAGCACTTCCCACATTGCTCAAAGTGGCTAGCTTTCATCCCAACACAGTTTATAGGGCCATACGGTACATAGTTTTCAAGTTACAGACTAAGCTAAGCAAAAGTGAACCTTTTTTTTTTTACTGTGAAAATGGCACTTTGGGACTGTGAAAGTGACATTTTGGCCCTGTTCGTTCCCTGTTGTCCCAAACTGCCCCAGCTCTTGCCACAATGCTCAAAGTGGCTAGCTTTCATCTCAACACAGTTTATAGGGCCATACGGTACATAGTTTTCAAGTTACAGACTAAGCTAAGCAAAAGTGAACCAGGCCTTTTTACTGTGAAAATGGCACTTTGGGACTGTGAAAGTGACATTTTGGCCCTGTTGTCCCAAACTGCCCCAGCACTTCCCACATTGCTCAAAGTGGCTAGCTTTCATCCCAACACAGTTTATAGGGCCATACGGTACATAGTTTTCAAGTTACAGACTAAGCTAAGCAAAAGTGAACCAGGCCTTTTTACTGTGAAAATGGCACTTTGGGACTGTGAAAGTGACATTTTGGCCCCGTTCATTCCCTGTTGTCCCAAACTGCCCCAGCTCTTGCCACAATGCTCAAAGTGGCTAGCTTTCATCCCAACACAGTTTATAGGGCCATACGGTACATAGTTTTCAAGTTACAGACTAAGCTAAGCAAAAGTGAACCAGGCCTTTTTACTGTGAAAATGGCACTTTGGGACTGTGAAAGTGACATTTTGGCCCTGTTGTCCCAAACTGCCCCAGCACTTCCCACATTGCTCAAAGTGGCTAGCTTTCATCCCAACACAGTTTATAGGGCCATACGGTACATAGTTTTCAAGTTACAGACTAAGCTAAGCAAAATGAATCTTTTTTTTTTTACTGTGAAAATGGCACTTTGGGACTGTGAAAGTGACATTTTGGCCCTGTTGTCCCAAACTGCCCCAGCACTTCCCACATTGCTCAAAGTGGCTAGCTTTCATCCCAACAAAGTTTATAGGGCCATACGTACATAGTTTTCAAGTTACAGACTAAGCTAAGCAAAAGTGAACCAGGCCTTTTTACTGTGAAAACGGCACTTTGGGACTGTGAAAGTGACATTTTGGCCCTGTTGTCCCAAACTGCCCCAGCACTTCCCACATTGCTCAAAGTGGCTAGCTTTCATCCCAACACAGTTTATAGGGCCATACGGTACATAGTTTTCAAGTTACAGACTAAGCTAAGCAAAAGTGAACCAGGCCTTTTTACTGTAAAACGGCACTTTGGGACTGTGAAAGTGACATTTTGGCCCCGTTCATTCCCTGTTGTCCCAAACTGCCCCAGCTCTTGCCACAATGCTCAAAGTGGCTAGCTTTCATCCCAACAAAGTTTATAGGGCCATACGGTACATAGTTTTCAAGTTACAGACTAAGCTAAGCAAAAGTGAACCAGGCCTTTTTACTGTGAAAACGGCACTTTGGGACTTTGAAAGTGACATTTTGGCCCTGTTGTCCCAAACTGCCCCTAGCACTTCCCACATTGCTCAAAGTGGCTAGCTTTCATCCCAACACAGTTTATAGGGCCATACGGTACATAGTTTTCAAGTTACAGACTAAGCTAAGCAAAAGTGAACCAGGCCTTTTTACTGTAAAACGGCACTTTGGGACTGTGAAAGTGACATTTTGGCCCCGTTCATTCCCTGTTGTCCCAAACTGCCCCAGCTCTTGCCACAATGCTCAAAGTGGCTAGCTTTCATCCCAACACAGTTTATAGGGCCATACGGTACATAGTTTTCAAGTTACAGACTAAGCTAAGCAAAAGTGAACCAGGCCTTTTTACTGTGAAAACGGCACTTTGGGACTGTGAAAGTGACATTTTGGCCCTGTTGTCCCAAACTGCCCCAGCACTTCCCACATTGCTCAAAGTGGCTAGCTTTCATCCCAACACAGTTTATAGGGCCATACGGTACATAGTTTTCAAGTTACAGACTAAGCTAAGCAAAAGTGAACCAGGCCTTTTTACTGTGAAAATGGCACTTTGGGACTGTGAAAGTGACATTTTGGCCCTGTTGTCCCAAACTGCCCCAGCACTTCCCACATTGCTCAAAGTGGCTAGCTTTCATCCCAACACAGTTTATAGGGCCATACGGTACATAGTTTTCAAGTTACAGACTAAGCTAAGCAAAAGTGAACCAGGCCTTTTTACTGTGAAAACGGCACTTTGGGACTGTGAAAGTGACATTTTGGCCCTGTTGTCCCAAACTGCCCCAGCACTTCCCACATTGCTCAAAGTGGCTAGCTTTCATCCCAACACAGTTTATAGGGCCATACGGTACATAGTTTTCAAGTTACAGACTAAGCTAAGCAAAAGTGAACCAGGCCTTTTTACTGTGAAAACGGCACTTTGGGACTGTGAAAGTGACATTTTGGCCCTGTTGTCCCAAACTGCCCCAGCACTTCCCACATTGCTCAAAGTGGCTAGCTTTCATCCCAACACAGTTTATAGGGCCATACGGTACATAGTTTTCAAGTTACAGCCTAAGCTAAGCAAAAGTGAACCAGGCCTTTTTACTGTGAAAATGGCACTTTGGGACTGTGAAAGTGACATTTTGGCCCTGTTGTCCCAAACTGCCCCAGCACTTCCCACATTGCTCAAAGTGGCTAGCTTTCATCCCAACACAGTTTATAGGGCCATACGGTACATAGTTTTCAAGTTACAGACTAAGCTAAGCAAAAGTGAACCAGGCCTTTTTACTGTGAAAACGGCACTTTGGGACTGTGAAAGTGACATTTTGGCCCTGTTGTCCCAAACTGCCCCAGCACTTCCCACATTGCTCAAAGTGGCTAGCTTTCATCCCAACACAGTTTATAGGGCCATACGGTACATAGTTTTCAAGTTACAGACTAAGCTAAGCAAAAGTGAACCAGGCCTTTTTACTGTGAAAACGGCACTTTGGGACTGTGAAAGTGACATTTTGGCCCTGTTGTCCCAAACTGCCCCAGCACTTCCCACATTGCTCAAAGTGGCTAGCTTTCATCCCAACACAGTTTATAGGGCCATACGGTACATAGTTTTCAAGTTACAGCCTAAGCTAAGCAAAAGTGAACCAGGCCTTTTTACTGTGAAAATGGCACTTTGGGACTGTGAAAGTGACATTTTGGCCCTGTTGTCCCAAACTGCCCCAGCACTTCCCACATTGCTCAAAGTGGCTAGCTTTCATCCCAACACAGTTTATAGGGCCATACGGTACGTAGTTTTCAAGTTACAGACTAAGCTAAGCAAAAGTGAACCAGGCCTTTTTACTGTGAAAACGGCACTTTGGGACTGTGAAAGTGACATTTTGGCCCTGTTGTCCCAAACTGCCCCAGCACTTCCCACATTGCTCAAAGTGGCTAGCTTTCATCCCAACACAGTTTATAGGGCCATACTGTACATAGTTTTCAAGTTACAGACTAAGCTAAGCAAAATGAATCTTTTTTTTTTTTACTGTTAAAATGGCACTTTGGGACTGTGAAAGTGACATTTTGGCCCTGTTGTCCCAAACTGCCCCAGCACTTCCCACATTGCTCAAAGTGGCTAGCTTTCATCCCAACACAGTTTATAGGGCCATACGGTACATAGTTTTCAAGTTACAGACTAAGCTAAGCAAAATTAATCTTTTATTTTTTACTGTGAAAACGGCACTTTGGGACTGTGAAAGTGACATTTTGGCCCTGTTGTCCCAAACTGCCCCAGCACTTCCCACATTGCTCAAAGTGGCTAGCTTTCATCCCAACACAGTTTATAGGGCCATACGGTACATAGTTTTCAAGTTACAGACTAAGCTAAGCAAAAGTGAACCTTTTTTTTTTTACTGTGAAAATGGCACTTTGGGACTGTGAAAGTGACATTTTGGCCCTGTTCGTTCCCTGTTGTCCCAAACTGCCGCAGCTCTTGCCACAATGCTCAAAGTGGCTAGCTTTCATCTCAACACAGTTTATAGGGCCATACGGTACATAGTTTTCAAGTTACAGACTAAGCTAAGCAAAAGTGAACCAGGCCTTTTTACTGTGAAAATGGCACTTTGGGACTGTGAAAGTGACATTTTGGCCCTGTTGTCCCAAACTGCCCCAGCACTTCCCACATTGCTCAAAGTGGCTAGCTTTCATCCCAACACAGTTTATAGGGCCATACGGTACATAGTTTTCAAGTTACAGACTAAGCTAAGCAAAAGTGAACCAGGCCTTTTTACTGTGAAAATGGCACTTTGGGACTGTGAAAGTGACATTTTGGCCCTGTTGTCCCAAACTGCCCCAGCACTTCCCACATTGCTCAAAGTGGCTAGCTTTCATCCCAACACAGTTTATAGGGCCAGACGGTAAATAGTTTTCAAGTTACAGACTAAGCTAAGCAAAAGTGAACCAGGCCTTTTTACTGTGAAAATGTCACTTTGGGACTGTGAAAGTGACATTTTGGCCCTGTTGTCCCAAACTGCCCCAGCACTTCCCACATTGCTCAAAGTGGCTAGCTTTCATCCCAACACAGTTTATAGGGCCATACGGTACATAGTTTTCAAGTTACAGACTAAGCTAAGCAAAAGTGAACCAGGCCTTTTTACTGTGAAAATGGCACTTTGGGACTGTGAAAGTGACATTTTGGCCCTGTTGTCCCAAACTGCCCCAGCACTTCCCACATTGCTCAAAGTGGCTAGCTTTCATCCCAACACAGTTTATAGGGCCATACGGTACATAGTTTTCAAGTTACAGACTAAGCTAAGCAAAATGAATCTTTTTTTTTTTACTGTGAAAACGGCACTTTGGGACTGTGAAAGTGACATTTTGGCCCTGTTGTCCCAAACTGCCCCAGCACTTCCCACATTGCTCAAAGTGGCTAGCTTTCATCCCAACACAGTTTATAGGGCCATACGGTACATAGTTTTCAAGTTACAGACTAAGCTAAGCAAAAGATAACCTTTTTTTTTTTACTGTGAAAATGGCACTTTGGGACTGTGAAAGTGACATTTTGGCCCTGTTGTCCCAAACTGCCCCAGCACTTCCCACATTGCTCAAAGTGGCTAGCTTTCATCCAAACACAGTTTATAGGGCCATACGGTACATAGTTTTCAAGTTACAGACTAAGCTAAGCAAAAGTGAACCAGGCCTTTTTACTGTGAAAATGGCACTTTGGGACTGTGAAAGTGACATTTTGGCCCTGTTGTCCCAAACTGCCCCAGCACTTCCCACATTGCTCAAAGTGGCTAGCTTTCATCCCAACACAGTTTATAGGGCCATACGGTACATAGTTTTCAAGTTACAGACTAAGCTAAGCAAAAGTGAACCAGGCCTTTTTACTGTGAAAACGGCACTTTGGGACTGTGAAAATGACATTTTGGCCCTGTTGTCCCAATCTGCCCCAGCACTTCCCACATTGCTCAAAGTGGCTAGCTTTCATCCCAACACAGTTTATAGGGCCATACGGTACATAGTTTTCAAGTTACAGACTAAGCTAAGCAAAAGTGAACCAGGCCTTTTTACTGTGAAAACGGCACTTTGGGACTGTGAAAGTGACATTTTGGCCCTGTTGTCCCAAACTGCCCCAGCACTTCCCACATTGCTCAAAGTGGCTAGCTTTCATCCCAACACAGTTTATAGGGCCATACGGTACATAGTTTTCAAGTTACAGACTAAGCTAAGCAAAATTAATCTTTTTTTTTTTACTGTGAAAACGGCACTTTGGGACTGTGAAAGTGACATTTTGGCCCTGTTGTCCCAAACTGCCCCAGCACTTCCCACATTGCTCAAAGTGGCTAGCTTTCATCCCAACACAGTTTATAGGGCCATACGGTACATAGTTTTCAAGTTACAGACTAAGCTAAGCAAAAGTGAACCTTTTTTTTTTTACTGTGAAAATGGCACTTTGGGACTGTGAAAGTGACATTTTGGCCCTGTTCGTTCCCTGTTGTCCCAAACTGCCCCAGCTCTTGCCACAATGCTCAAAGTGGCTAGCTTTCATCTCAACACAGTTTATAGGGCCATACGGTACATAGTTTTCAAGTTACAGACTAAGCTAAGCAAAAGTGAACCAGGCCTTTTTACTGTGAAAATGGCACTTTGGGACTGTGAAAGTGACATTTTGGCCCTGTTGTCCCAAACTGCCCCAGCACTTCCCACATTGCTCAAAGTGGCTAGCTTTCATCCCAACACAGTTTATAGGGCCATACGGTACATAGTTTTCAAGTTACAGACTAAGCTAAGCAAAAGTGAACCAGGCCTTTTTACTGTGAAAATGGCACTTTGGGACTGTGAAAGTGACATTTTGGCCCCGTTCATTCCCTGTTGTCCCAAACTGCCCCAGCTCTTGCCACAATGCTCAAAGTGGCTAGCTTTCATCCCAACACAGTTTATAGGGCCATACGGTACATAGTTTTCAAGTTACAGACTAAGCTAAGCAAAAGTGAACCAGGCCTTTTTACTGTGAAAATGGCACTTTGGGACTGTGAAAGTGACATTTTGGCCCTGTTGTCCCAAACTGCCCCAGCACTTCCCACATTGCTCAAAGTGGCTAGCTTTCATCCCAACACAGTTTATAGGGCCATACGGTACATAGTTTTCAAGTTACAGACTAAGCTAAGCAAAATGAATCTTTTTTTTTTTACTGTGAAAATGGCACTTTGGGACTGTGAAAGTGACATTTTGGCCCTGTTGTCCCAAACTGCCCCAGCACTTCCCACATTGCTCAAAGTGGCTAGCTTTCATCCCAACACAGTTTATAGGGCCATACGGTACATAGTTTTCAAGTTACAGACTAAGCTAAGCAAAAGTGAACCAGGCCTTTTTACTGTGAAAACGGCACTTTGGGACTGTGAAAGTGACATTTTGGCCCTGTTGTCCCAAACTGCCCCAGCACTTCCCACATTGCTCAAAGTGGCTAGCTTTCATCCCAACACAGTTTATAGGGCCATACGGTACATAGTTTTCAAGTTACAGACTAAGCTAAGCAAAATTAATCTGTTTTTTTTTTACTGTGAAAACGGCACTTTGGGACTGTGAAAGTGACATTTTGGCCCTGTTGTCCCAAACTGCCCCAGCACTTCCCACATTGCTCAAAGTGGCTAGCTTTCATCCCAACACAGTTTATAGGGCCATACGGTACATAGTTTTCAAGTTACAGACTAAGCTAAGCAAAAGTGAACCTTTTTTTTTTTACTGTGAAAATGGCACTTTGGGACTGTGAAAGTGACATTTTGGCCCTGTTCGTTCCCTGTTGTCCCAAACTGCCCCAGCTCTTGCCACAATGCTCAAAGTGGCTAGCTTTCATCTCAACACAGTTTATAGGGCCATACGGTACATAGTTTTCAAGTTACAGACTAAGCTAAGCAAAAGTGAACCAGGCCTTTTTACTGTGAAAATGGCACTTTGGGACTGTGAAAGTGACATTTTGGCCCTGTTGTCCCAAACTGCCCCAGCACTTCCCACATTGCTCAAAGTGGCTAGCTTTCATCCCAACACAGTTTATAGGGCCATACGGTACATAGTTTTCAAGTTACAGACTAAGCTAAGCAAAAGTGAACCAGGCCTTTTTACTGTGAAAATGGCACTTTGGGACTGTGAAAGTGACATTTTGGCCCCGTTCATTCCCTGTTGTCCCAAACTGCCCCAGCTCTTGCCACAATGCTCAAAGTGGCTAGCTTTCATCCCAACACAGTTTATAGGGCCATACGGTACATAGTTTTCAAGTTACAGACTAAGCTAAGCAAAAGTGAACCAGGCCTTTTTACTGTGAAAATGGCACTTTGGGACTGTGAAAGTGACATTTTGGCCCTGTTGTCCCAAACTGCCCCAGCACTTCCCACATTGCTCAAAGTGGCTAGCTTTCATCCCAACACAGTTTATAGGGCCATACGGTACATAGTTTTCAAGTTACAGACTAAGCTAAGCAAAATGAATCTTTTTTTTTTTACTGTGAAAATGGCACTTTGGGACTGTGAAAGTGACATTTTGGCCCTGTTGTCCCAAACTGCCCCAGCACTTCCCACATTGCTCAAAGTGGCTAGCTTTCATCCCAACAAAGTTTATAGGGCCATACGGTACATAGTTTTCAAGTTACAGACTAAGCTAAGCAAAAGTGAACCAGGCCTTTTTACTGTGAAAACGGCACTTTGGGACTGTGAAAGTGACATTTTGGCCCTGTTGTCCCAAACTGCCCCAGCACTTCCCACATTGCTCAAAGTGGCTAGCTTTCATCCCAACACAGTTTATAGGGCCATACGGTACATAGTTTTCAAGTTACAGACTAAGCTAAGCAAAAGTGAACCAGGCCTTTTTACTGTGAAAACGGCACTTTGGGACTGTGAAAGTGACATTTTGGCCCTGTTGTCCCAAACTGCCCCTAGCACTTCCCACATTGCTCAAAGTGGCTAGCTTTCATCCCAACACAGTTTATAGGGCCATACGGTACATAGTTTTCAAGTTACAGACTAAGCTAAGCAAAAGTGAACCAGGCCTTTTTACTGTAAAACGGCACTTTGGGACTGTGAAAGTGACATTTTGGCCCCGTTCATTCCCTGTTGTCCCAAACTGCCCCAGCTCTTGCCACAATGCTCAAAGTGGCTAGCTTTCATCCCAACACAGTTTATAGGGCCATACGGTACATAGTTTTCAAGTTACAGACTAAGCTAAGCAAAAGTGAACCAGGCCTTTTTACTGTGAAAACGGCACTTTGGGACTGTGAAAGTGACATTTTGGCCCTGTTGTCCCAAACTGCCCCTAGCACTTCCCACATTGCTCAAAGTGGCTAGCTTTCATCCCAACACAGTTTATAGGGCCATACGGTACATAGTTTTCAAGTTACAGACTAAGCTAAGCAAAAGTGAACCAGGCCTTTTTACTGTAAAACGGCACTTTGGGACTGTGAAAGTGACATTTTGGCCCCGTTCATTCCCTGTTGTCCCAAACTGCCCCAGCTCTTGCCACAATGCTCAAAGTGGCTAGCTTTCATCCCAACACAGTTTATAGGGCCATACGGTACATAGTTTTCAAGTTACAGACTAAGCTAAGCAAAAGTGAACCAGGCCTTTTTACTGTGAAAACGGCACTTTGGGACTGTGAAAGTGACATTTTGGCCCTGTTGTCCCAAACTGCCCCTAGCACTTCCCACATTGCTCAAAGTGGCTAGCTTTCATCCCAACACAGTTTATAGGGCCATACGGTACATAGTTTTCAAGTTACAGACTAAGCTAAGCAAAAGTGAACCAGGCCTTTTTACTGTAAAACGGCACTTTGGGACTGTGAAAGTGACATTTTGGCCCCGTTCATTCCCTGTTGTCCCAAACTGCCCCAGCTCTTGCCACAATGCTCAAAGTGGCTAGCTTTCATCCCAACACAGTTTATAGGGCCATACGGTACATAGTTTTCAAGTTACAGACTAAGCTAAGCAAAAGTGAACCAGGCCTTTTTACTGTGAAAATGGCACTTTGGGACTGTGAAAGTGACATTTTGGCCCTGTTGTCCCAAACTGCCCCAGCACTTCCCACATTGCTCAAAGTGGCTAGCTTTCATCCCAACACAGTTTATAGGGCCATACGGTACATAGTTTTCAAGTTACAGACTAAGCTAAGCAAAAGTGAACCAGGCCTTTTTACTGTGAAAACGGCACTTTGGGACTGTGAAAGTGACATTTTGGCCCTGTTGTCCCAAACTGCCCCAGCACTTCCCACATTGCTCAAAGTGGCTAGCTTTCATCCCAACACAGTTTATAGGGCCATACGGTACATAGTTTTCAAGTTACAGACTAAGCTAAGCAAAAGTGAACCAGGCCTTTTTACTGTGAAAATGGCACTTTGGGACTGTGAAAGTGACATTTTGGCCCCGTTCATTCCCTGTTGTCCCAAACTGCCCCAGCTCTTGCCACAATGCTCAAAGTGGCTAGCTTTCATCCCAACACAGTTTATAGGGCCATACGGTACATAGTTTTCAAGTTACAGACTAAGCTAAGCAAAAGTGAACCAGGCCTTTTTACTGTGAAAATGGCACTTTGGGACTGTGAAAGTGACATTTTGGCCCTGTTGTCCCAAACTGCCCCAGCACTTCCCACATTGCTCAAAGTGGCTAGCTTTCATCCCAACACAGTTTATAGGGCCATACGGTACATAGTTTTCAAGTTACAGACTAAGCTAAGCAAAATGAATCTTTTTTTTTTTACTGTGAAAATGGCACTTTGGGACTGTGAAAGTGACATTTTGGCCCTGTTGTCCCAAACTGCCCCAGCACTTCCCACATTGCTCAAAGTGGCTAGCTTTCATCCCAACACAGTTTATAGGGCCATACGGTACATAGTTTTCAAGTTACAGACTAAGCTAAGCAAAAGTGAACCAGGCCTTTTTACTGTGAAAACGGCACTATGGGACTGTGAAAGTGACATTTTGGCCCTGTTGTCCCAAACTGCCCCAGCACTTCCCACATTGCTCAAAGTGGCTAGCTTTCATCCCAACACAGTTTATAGGGCCATACGGTACATAGTTTTCAAGTTACAGACTAAGCTAAGCAAAAGTGAACCAGGCCTTTTTACTGTGAAAATGGCACTTTGGGACTGTGAAAGTGACATTTTGGCCCCGTTCATTCCCTGTTGTCCCAAACTGCCCCAGCTCTTGCCACAATGCTCAAAGTGGCTAGCTTTCATCCCAACACAGTTTATAGGGCCATACGGTACATAGTTTTCAAGTTACAGACTAAGCTAAGCAAAAGTGAACCAGGCCTTTTTACTGTGAAAATGGCACTTTGGGACTGTGAAAGTGACATTTTGGCCCTGTTGTCCCAAACTGCCCCAGCACTTCCCACATTGCTCAAAGTGGCTAGCTTTCATCCCAACACAGTTTATAGGGCCATACGGTACATAGTTTTCAAGTTACAGACTAAGCTAAGCAAAATGAATCTTTTTTTTTTTACTGTGAAAATGGCACTTTGGGACTGTGAAAGTGACATTTTGGCCCTGTTGTCCCAAACTGCCCCAGCACTTCCCACATTGCTCAAAGTGGCTAGCTTTCATCCCAACACAGTTTATAGGGCCATACGGTACATAGTTTTCAAGTTACAGACTAAGCTAAGCAAAAGTGAACCAGGCCTTTTTACTGTGAAAACGGCACTTTGGGACTGTGAAAGTGACATTTTGGCCCTGTTGTCCCAAACTGCCCCAGCACTTCCCACATTGCTCAAAGTGGCTAGCTTTCATCCCAACACAGTTTATAGGGCCATACGGTACATAGTTTTCAAGTTACAGACTAAGCTAAGCAAAAGTGAACCAGGCCTTTTTACTGTGAAAACGGCACTTTGGGACTGTGAAAGTGACATTTTGGCCCTGTTGTCCCAAACTGCCCCTAGCACTTCCCACATTGCTCAAAGTGGCTAGCTTTCATCCCAACACAGTTTATAGGGCCATACGGTACATAGTTTTCAAGTTACAGACTAAGCTAAGCAAAAGTGAACCAGGCCTTTTTACTGTAAAACGGCACTTTGGGACTGTGAAAGTGACATTTTGGCCCTGTTGTCCCAAACTGCCCCAGCACTTCCCACATTGCTCAAAGTGGCTAGCTTTCATCCCAACACAGTTTATAGGGCCATACGGTACATAGTTTTCAAGTTACAGACTAAGCTAAGCAAAAGTGAACCAGGCCTTTTTACTGTGAAAATGGCACTTTGGGACTGTGAAAGTGACATTTTGGCCCTGTTGTCCCAAACTGCCCCAGCACTTCCCACATTGCTCAAAGTGGCTAGCTTTCATCCCAACACAGTTTATAGGGCCATACGGTACATAGTTTTCAAGTTACAGACTAAGCTAAGCAAAAGTGAACCAGGCCTTTTTACTGTAAAACGGCACTTTGGGACTGTGAAAGTGACATTTTGGCCCCGTTCATTCCCTGTTGTCCCAAACTGCCCCAGCTCTTGCCACAATGCTCAAAGTGGCTAGCTTTCATCCCAACACAGTTTATAGGGCCATACGGTACATAGTTTTCAAGTTACAGACTAAGCTAAGCAAAAGTGAACCAGGCCTTTTTACTGTGAAAATGGCACTTTGGGACTGTGAAAGTGACATTTTGGCCCTGTTGTCCCAAACTGCCCCAGCACTTCCCACATTGCTCAAAGTGGCTAGCTTTCATCCCAACACAGTTTATAGGGCCATACGGTACATAGTTTTCAAGTTACAGACTAAGCTAAGCAAAATGAATCTTTTTTTTTTTACTGTGAAAATGGCACTTTGGGACTGTGAAAGTGACATTTTGGCCCTGTTGTCCCAAACTGCCCCAGCACTTCCCACATTGCTCAAAGTGGCTAGCTTTCATCCCAACAAAGTTTATAGGGCCATACGGTACATAGTTTTCAAGTTACAGACTAAGCTAAGCAAAAGTGAACCAGGCCTTTTTTACTGTGAAAACGGCACTTTGGGACTGTGAAAGTGACATTTTGGCCCTGTTGTCCCAAACTGCCCCAGCACTTCCCACATTGCTCAAAGTGGCTAGCTTTCATCCCAACACAGTTTATAGGGCCATACGGTACATAGTTTTCAAGTTACAGACTAAGCTAAGCAAAAGTGAACCTTTTTTTTTTTACTGTGAAAATGGCACTTTGGGACTGTGAAAGTGACATTTTGGCCCTGTTCGTTCCCTGTTGTCCCAAACTGCCCCAGCTCTTGCCACAATGCTCAAAGTGGCTAGCTTTCATCTCAACACAGTTTATAGGGCCATACGGTACATAGTTTTCAAGTTACAGACTAAGCTAAGCAAAAGTGAACCAGGCCTTTTTACTGTGAAAATGGCACTTTGGGACTGTGAAAGTGACATTTTGGCCCTGTTGTCCCAAACTGCCCCAGCACTTCCCACATTGCTCAAAGTGGCTAGCTTTCATCCCAACACAGTTTATAGGGCCATACTGTACATAGTTTTCAAGTTACAGACTAAGCTAAGCAAAAGTGAACCAGGCCTTTTTACTGTAAAACGGCACTTTGGGACTGTGAAAGTGACATTTTGGCCCCGTTCATTCCCTGTTGTCCCAAACTGCCCCAGCTCTTGCCACAATGCTCAAAGTGGCTAGCTTTCATCCCAACACAGTTTATAGGGCCATACGGTACATAGTTTTCAAGTTACAGACTAAGCTAAGCAAAAGTGAACCAGGCCTTTTTACTGTGAAAATGGCACTTTGGGACTGTGAAAGTGACATTTTGGCCCTGTTGTCCCAAACTGCCCCAGCACTTCCCACATTGCTCAAAGTGGCTAGCTTTCATCCCAACACAGTTTATAGGGCCATACGGTACATAGTTTTCAAGTTACAGACTAAGCTAAGCAAAATGAATCTTTTTTTTTTTACTGTGAAAATGGCACTTTGGGACTGTGAAAGTGACATTTTGGCCCTGTTGTCCCAAACTGCCCCAGCACTTCCCACATTGCTCAAAGTGGCTAGCTTTCATCCCAACACAGTTTATAGGGCCATACGGTACATAGTTTTCAAGATACAGACTAAGCTAAGCAAAAGTGAACCAGGCCTTTTTACTGTGAAAATGGCACTTTGGGACTGTGAAAGTGACATTTTGGCCCTGTTGTCCCAAACTGCCCCAGCACTTCCCACATTGCTCAAAGTGGCTAGCTTTCATCCCAACACAGTTTATAGGGCCATACGGTACATAGTTTTCAAGTTACAGACTAAGCTAAGCAAAAGTGAACCAGGCCTTTTTACTGTGAAAATGGCACTTTGGGACTGTGAAAGTGACATTTTGGCCCTGTTGTCCCAAACTGCCCCAGCACTTCCCACATTGCTCAAAGTGGCTAGCTTTCATCCCAACACAGTTTATAGGGCCATACGGTACATAGTTTTCAAGTTACAGACTAAGCTAAGCAAAAGTGAACCAGGCCTTTTTACTGTGAAAACGGCACTTTGGGACTGTGAAAGTGACATTTTGGCCCTGTTGTCCCAAACTGCCCCAGCACTTCCCACATTGCTCAAAGTGGCTAGCTTTCATCCCAACACAGTTTATAGGGCCATACTGTACATAGTTTTCAAGTTACAGACTAAGCTAAGCAAAAGTGAACCAGGCCTTTTTACTGTAAAACGGCACTTTGGGACTGTGAAAGTGACATTTTGGCCCCGTTCATTCCCTGTTGTCCCAAACTGCCCCAGCTCTTGCCACAATGCTCAAAGTGGCTAGCTTTCATCCCAACACAGTTTATAGGGCCATACGGTACATAGTTTTCAAGTTACAGACTAAGCTAAGCAAAAGTGAACCAGGCCTTTTTACTGTGAAAATGGCACTTTGGGACTGTGAAAGTGACATTTTGGCCCTGTTGTCCCAAACTGCCCCAGCACTTCCCACATTGCTCAAAGTGGCTAGCTTTCATCCCAACACAGTTTATAGGGCCATACGGTACATAGTTTTCAAGTTACAGACTAAGCTAAGCAAAATGAATCTTTTTTTTTTTACTGTGAAAATGGCACTTTGGGACTGTGAAAGTGACATTTTGGCCCTGTTGTCCCAAACTGCCCCAGCACTTCCCACATTGCTCAAAGTGGCTAGCTTTCATCCCAACACAGTTTATAGGGCCATACGGTACATAGTTTTCAAGATACAGACTAAGCTAAGCAAAAGTGAACCAGGCCTTTTTACTGTGAAAATGGCACTTTGGGACTGTGAAAGTGACATTTTGGCCCTGTTGTCCCAAACTGCCCCAGCACTTCCCACATTGCTCAAAGTGGCTAGCTTTCATCCCAACACAGTTTATAGGGCCATACGGTACATAGTTTTCAAGTTACAGACTAAGCTAAGCAAAAGTGAACCAGGCCTTTTTACTGTGAAAATGGCACTTTGGGACTGTGAAAGTGACATTTTGGCCCTGTTGTCCCAAACTGCCCCAGCACTTCCCACATTGCTCAAAGTGGCTAGCTTTCATCCCAACACAGTTTATAGGGCCATACGGTACATAGTTTTCAAGTTACAGACTAAGCTAAGCAAAAGTGAACCAGGCCTTTTTACTGTGAAAACGGCACTTTGGGACTGTGAAAGTGACATTTTGGCCCTGTTGTCCCAAACTGCCCCAGCACTTCCCACATTGCTCAAAGTGGCTAGCTTTCATCCCAACACAGTTTATAGGGCCATACGGTACATAGTTTTCAAGTTACAGACTAAGCTAAGCAAAAGCGAACCAGGCCTTTTTACTGTGAAAACGGCACTTTGGGACTGTGAAAGTGACATTTTGGCCCTGTTGTCCCAAACTGCCCCAGCACTTCCCACATTGCTCAAAGTGGCTAGCTTTCATCCCAACACAGTTTATAGGGCCATACGGTACATAGTTTTCAAGTTACAGACTAAGCTAAGCAAAATTAATCTTTTTTTTTTTTTACTGTGAAAACGGCACTTTGGGACTGTGAAAGTGACATTTTGGCCCTGTTGTCCCAAACTGCCCCAGCACTTCCCACATTGCTCAAAGTGGCTAGCTTTCATCCCAACACAGTTTATAGGGCCATACGGTACATAGTTTTCAAGTTACAGACTAAGCTAAGCAAAAGTGAACCTTTTTTTTTTTACTGTGAAAATGGCACTTTGGGACTGTGAAAGTGACATTTTGGCCCTGTTCGTTCCCTGTTGTCCCAAACTGCCCCAGCTCTTGCCACAATGCTCAAAGTGGCTAGCTTTCATCTCAACACAGTTTATAGGGCCATACGGTACATAGTTTTCAAGTTACAGACTAAGCTAAGCAAAAGTGAACCAGGCCTTTTTACTGTGAAAATGGCACTTTGGGACTGTGAAAGTGACATTTTGGCCCTGTTGTCCCAAACTGCCCCAGCACTTCCCACATTGCTCAAAGTGGCTAGCTTTCATCCCAACACAGTTTATAGGGCCATACGGTACATAGTTTTCAAGTTACAGACTAAGCTAAGCAAAAGTGAACCAGGCCTTTTTACTGTGAAAATGGCACTTTGGGACTGTGAAAGTGACATTTTGGCCCCGTTCATTCCCTGTTGTCCCAAACTGCCCCAGCTCTTGCCACAATGCTCAAAGTGGCTAGCTTTCATCCCAACACAGTTTATAGGGCCATACGGTACATAGTTTTCAAGTTACAGACTAAGCTAAGCAAAAGTGAACCAGGCCTTTTTACTGTGAAAATGGCACTTTGGGACTGTGAAAGTGACATTTTGGCCCTGTTGTCCCAAACTGCCCCAGCACTTCCCACATTGCTCAAAGTGGCTAGCTTTCATCCCAACACAGTTTATAGGGCCATACGGTACATAGTTTTCAAGTTACAGACTAAGCTAAGCAAAATGAATCTTTTTTTTTTTACTGTGAAAATGGCACTTTGGGACTGTGAAAGTGACATTTTGGCCCTGTTGTCCCAAACTGCCCCAGCACTTCCCACATTGCTCAAAGTGGCTAGCTTTCATCCCAACAAAGTTTATAGGGCCATACGGTACATAGTTTTCAAGTTACAGACTAAGCTAAGCAAAAGTGAACCAGGCCTTTTTACTGTGAAAACGGCACTTTGGGACTGTGAAAGTGACATTTTGGCCCTGTTGTCCCAAACTGCCCCAGCACTTCCCACATTGCTCAAAGTGGCTAGCTTTCATCCCAACACAGTTTATAGGGCCATACGGTACATAGTTTTCAAGTTACAGACTAAGCTAAGCAAAAGTGAACCAGGCCTTTTTACTGTGAAAACGGCACTTTGGGACTGTGAAAGTGACATTTTGGCCCTGTTGTCCCAAACTGCCCCTAGCACTTCCCACATTGCTCAAAGTGGCTAGCTTTCATCCCAACACAGTTTATAGGGCCATACGGTACATAGTTTTCAAGTTACAGACTAAGCTAAGCAAAAGTGAACCAGGCCTTTTTACTGTAAAACGGCACTTTGGGACTGTGAAAGTGACATTTTGGCCCCGTTCATTCCCTGTTGTCCCAAACTGCCCCAGCTCTTGCCACAATGCTCAAAGTGGCTAGCTTTCATCCCAACACAGTTTATAGGGCCATACGGTAAATAGTTTTCAAGTTACAGACTAAGCTAAGCAAAAGTGAACCAGGCCTTTTTACTGTGAAAACGGCACTTTGGGACTGTGAAAGTGACATTTTGGCCCTGTTGTCCCAAACTGCCCCTAGCACTTCCCACATTGCTCAAAGTGGCTAGCTTTCATCCCAACACAGTTTATAGGGCCATACGGTACATAGTTTTCAAGTTACAGACTAAGCTAAGCAAAAGTGAACCAGGCCTTTTTACTGTAAAACGGCACTTTGGGACTGTGAAAGTGACATTTTGGCCCCGTTCATTCCCTGTTGTCCCAAACTGCCCCAGCTCTTGCCACAATGCTCAAAGTGGCTAGCTTTCATCCCAACACAGTTTATAGGGCCATACGGTACATAGTTTTCAAGTTACAGACTAAGCTAAGCAAAAGTGAACCAGGCCTTTTTACTGTGAAAATGGCACTTTGGGACTGTGAAAGTGACATTTTGGCCCTGTTGTCCCAAACTGCCCCAGCACTTCCCACATTGCTCAAAGTGGCTAGCTTTCATCCCAACACAGTTTATAGGGCCATACGGTACATAGTTTTCAAGTTACAGACTAAGCTAAGCAAAAGTGAACCAGGCCTTTTTACTGTGAAAACGGCACTTTGGGACTGTGAAAGTGACATTTTGGCCCTGTTGTCCCAAACTGCCCCAGCACTTCCCACATTGCTCAAAGTGGCTAGCTTTCATCCCAACACAGTTTATAGGGCCATACGGTACATAGTTTTCAAGTTACAGACTAAGCTAAGCAAAAGTGAACCAGGCCTTTTTACTGTGAAAATGGCACTTTGGGACTGTGAAAGTGACATTTTGGCCCCGTTCATTCCCTGTTGTCCCAAACTGCCCCAGCTCTTGCCACAATGCTCAAAGTGGCTAGCTTTCATCCCAACACAGTTTATAGGGCCATACGGTACATAGTTTTCAAGTTACAGACTAAGCTAAGCAAAAGTGAACCAGGCCTTTTTACTGTGAAAATGGCACTTTGGGACTGTGAAAGTGACATTTTGGCCCTGTTGTCCCAAACTGCCCCAGCACTTCCCACATTGCTCAAAGTGGCTAGCTTTCATCCCAACACAGTTTATAGGGCCATACGGTACATAGTTTTCAAGTTACAGACTAAGCTAAGCAAAATGAATCTTTTTTTTTTTACTGTGAAAATGGCACTTTGGGACTGTGAAAGTGACATTTTGGCCCTGTTGTCCCAAACTGCCCCAGCACTTCCCACATTGCTCAAAGTGGCTAGCTTTCATCCCAACACAGTTTATAGGGCCATACGGTACATAGTTTTCAAGTTACAGACTAAGCTAAGCAAAAGTGAACCAGGCCTTTTTACTGTGAAAACGGCACTTTGGGACTGTGAAAGTGACATTTTGGCCCTGTTGTCCCAAACTGCCCCAGCACTTCCCACATTGCTCAAAGTGGCTAGCTTTCATCCCAACACAGTTTATAGGGCCATACGGTACATAGTTTTCAAGTTACAGACTAAGCTAAGCAAAAGTGAACCAGGCCTTTTTACTGTGAAAACGGCACTTTGGGACTGTGAAAGTGACATTTTGGCCCTGTTGTCCCAAACTGCCCCTAGCACTTCCCACATTGCTCAAAGTGGCTAGCTTTCATCCCAACACAGTTTATAGGGCCATACGGTACATAGTTTTCAAGTTACAGACTAAGCTAAGTAAAAGTGAACCAGGCCTTTTTACTGTAAAACGGCACTTTGGGACTGTGAAAGTGACATTTTGGCCCTGTTGTCCCAAACTGCCCCAGCACTTCCCACATTGCTCAAAGTGGCTAGCTTTCATCCCAACACAGTTTATAGGGCCATACGGTACATAGTTTTCAAGTTACAGACTAAGCTAAGCAAAAGTGAACCAGGCCTTTTTACTGTGAAAATGGCACTTTGGGACTGTGAAAGTGACATTTTGGCCCTGTTGTCCCAAACTGCCCCAGCACTTCCCACATTGCTCAAAGTGGCTAGCTTTCATCCCAACACAGTTTATAGGGCCATACGGTACATAGTTTTCAAGTTACAGACTAAGCTAAGCAAAAGTGAACCAGGCCTTTTTACTGTAAAACGGCACTTTGGGACTGTGAAAGTGACATTTTGGCCCCGTTCATTCCCTGTTGTCCCAAACTGCCCCAGCTCTTGCCACAATGCTCAAAGTGGCTAGCTTTCATCCCAACACAGTTTATAGGGCCATACGGTACATAGTTTTCAAGTTACAGACTAAGCTAAGCAAAAGTGAACCAGGCCTTTTTACTGTGAAAATGGCACTTTGGGACTGTGAAAGTGACATTTTGGCCCTGTTGTCCCAAACTGCCCCAGCACTTCCCACATTGCTCAAAGTGGCTAGCTTTCATCCCAACACAGTTTATAGGGCCATACGGTACATAGTTTTCAAGTTACAGACTAAGCTAAGCAAAATGAATCTTTTTTTTTTTACTGTGAAAATGGCACTTTGGGACTGTGAAAGTGACATTTTGGCCCTGTTGTCCCAAACTGCCCCAGCACTTCCCACATTGCTCAAAGTGGCTAGCTTTCATCCCAACACAGTTTATAGGGCCATACGGTACATAGTTTTCAAGTTACAGACTAAGCTAAGCAAAAGTGAACCAGGCCTTTTTACTGTGAAAACGGCACTTTGTGACTGTGAAAATGACATTTTGGCCCTGTTGTCCCAAACTGCCCCAGCACTTCCCACATTGCTCAAAGTGGCTAGCTTTCATCCCAACACAGTTTATAGGGCCATACGGTACATAGTTTTCAAGTTACAGACTAAGCTAAGCAAAAGTGAACCAGGCCTTTTTACTGTGAAAACGGCACTTTGGGACTGTGAAAGTGACATTTTGGCCCTGTTGTCCCAAACTGCCCCAGCACTTCCCACATTGCTCAAAGTGGCTAGCTTTCATCCCAACACAGTTTATAGGGCCATACGGTACATAGTTTTCAAGTTACAGACTAAGCTAAGCAAAATTAATCTTTTTTTTTTTTACTGTGAAAACGGCACTTTGGGACTGTGAAAGTGACATTTTGGCCCTGTTGTCCCAAACTGCCCCAGCACTTCCCACATTGCTCAAAGTGGCTAGCTTTCATCCCAACACAGTTTATAGGGCCATACGGTACATAGTTTTCAAGTTACAGACTAATTAAGCAAAAGTGAACCTTTTTTTTTTTACTGTGAAAATGGCACTTTGGGACTGTGAAAGTGACATTTTGGCCCTGTTCGTTCCCTGTTGTCCCAAACTGCCCCAGCTCTTGCCACAATGCTCAAAGTGGCTAGCTTTCATCTCAACACAGTTTATAGGGCCATACGGTACATAGTTTTCAAGTTACAGACTAAGCTAAGCAAAAGTGAACGAGGCCTTTTTACTGTGAAAATGGCACTTTGGGACTGTGAAAGTGACATTTTGGCCCTGTTGTCCCAAACTGCCCCAGCACTTCCCACATTGCTCAAAGTGGCTAGCTTTCATCCCAACACAGTTTATAGGGCCATACGGTACATAGTTTTCAAGTTACAGACTAAGCTAAGCAAAAGTGAACCAGGCCTTTTTACTGTGAAAATGGTACTTTGGGACTGTGAAAGTGACATTTTGGCCCCGTTCATTCCCTGTTGTCCCAAACTGCCCCAGCTCTTGCCACAATGCTCAAAGTGGCTAGCTTTCATCCCAACACAGTTTATAGGGCCATACGGTACATAGTTTTCAAGTTACAGACTAAGCTAAGCAAAAGTGAACCAGGCCTTTTTACTGTGAAAATGGCACTTTGGGACTGTGAAAGTGACATTTTGGCCCTGTTGTCCCAAACTGCCCCAGCACTTCCCACATTGCTCAAAGTGGCTAGCTTTCATCCCAACACAGTTTATAGGGCCATACGGTACATAGTTTTCAAGTTACAGACTAAGCTAAGCAAAATGAATCTTTTTTTTTTTACTGTGAAAATGGCACTTTGGGACTGTGAAAGTGACATTTTGGCCCTGTTGTCCCAAACTGCCCCAGCACTTCCCACATTGCTCAAAGTGGCTAGCTTTCATCCCAACAAAGTTTATAGGGCCATACGGTACATAGTTTTCAAGTTACAGACTAAGCTAAGCAAAAGTGAACCAGGCCTTTTTACTGTAAAACGGCACTTTGGGACTGTGAAAGTGACATTTTGGCCCCGTTCATTCCCTGTTGTCCCAAACTGCCCCAGCTCTTGCCACAATGCTCAAAGTGGCTAGCTTTCATCCCAACACAGTTTATAGGGCCATACGGTACATAGTTTTCAAGTTACAGACTAAGCTAAGCAAAAGTGAACCAGGCCTTTTTACTGTGAAAATGGCACTTTGGGACTGTGAAAGTGACATTTTGGCCCTGTTGTCCCAAACTGCCCCAGCACTTCCCACATTGCTCAAAGTGGCTAGCTTTCATCCCAACACAGTTTATAGGGCCATACGGTACATCGTTTTCAAGTTACAGACTAAGCTAAGCAAAATGAATCTTTTTTTTTTTACTGTGAAAATGGCACTTTGGGACTGTGAAAGTGACATTTTGGCCCTGTTGTCCCAAACTGCCCCAGCACTTCCCACATTGCTCAAAGTGGCTAGCTTTCATCCCAACACAGTTTATAGGGCCATACGGTACATAGTTTTCAAGATACAGACTAAGCTAAGCAAAAGTGAACCAGGCCTTTTTACTGTGAAAATGGCACTTTGGGACTGTGAAAGTGACATTTTGGCCCTGTTGTCCCAAACTGCCCCAGCACTTCCCACATTGCTCAAAGTGGCTAGCTTTCATCCCAACACAGTTTATAGGGCCATACGGTACATAGTTTTCAAGTTACAGACTAAGCTAAGCAAAAGTGAACCAGGCCTTTTTACTGTGAAAACGGCACTTTGGGACTGTGAAAGTGACATTTTGGCCCTGTTGTCCCAAACTGCCCCAGCACTTCCCACATTGCTCAAAGTGGCTAGCTTTCATCCCAACACAGTTTATAGGGCCATACGGTACATAGTTTTCAAGTTACAGACTAAGCTAAGCAAAATTAATCTTTTTTTTTTTTACTGTGAAAACGGCACTTTGGGACTGTGAAAGTGACATTTTGGCCCTGTTGTCCCAAACTGCCCCAGCACTTCCCACATTGCTCAAAGTGGCTAGCTTTCATCCCAACACAGTTTATAGGGCCATACGGTACATAGTTTTCAAGTTACAGACTAATTAAGCAAAAGTGAACCTTTTTTTTTTTACTGTGAAAATGGCACTTTGGGACTGTGAAAGTGACATTTTGGCCCTGTTCGTTCCCTGTTGTCCCAAACTGCCCCAGCTCTTGCCACAATGCTCAAAGTGGCTAGCTTTCATCTCAACACAGTTTATAGGGCCATACGGTACATAGTTTTCAAGTTACAGACTAAGCTAAGCAAAAGTGAACCAGGCCTTTTTACTGTGAAAATGGCACTTTGGGACTGTGAAAGTGACATTTTGGCCCTGTTGTCCCAAACTGCCCCAGCACTTCCCACATTGCTCAAAGTGGCTAGCTTTCATCCCAACACAGTTTATAGGGCCATACGGTACATAGTTTTCAAGTTACAGACTAAGCTAAGCAAAAGTGAACCAGGCCTTTTTACTGTGAAAACGGCACTTTGGGACTGTGAAAGTGACATTTTGGCCCTGTTGTCCCAAACTGCCCCAGCACTTCCCACATTGCTCAAAGTGGCTAGCTTTCATCCCAACACAGTTTATAGGGCCATACGGTACATAGTTTTCAAGTTACAGACTAAGCTAAGCAAAATTAATCTTTTTTTTTTTTACTGTGAAAACGGCACTTTGGGACTGTGAAAGTGACATTTTGGCCCTGTTGTCCCAAACTGCCCCAGCACTTCCCACATTGCTCAAAGTGGCTAGCTTTCATCCCAACACAGTTTATAGGGCCATACGGTACATAGTTTTCAAGTTACAGACTAATTAAGCAAAAGTGAACCTTTTTTTTTTTACTGTGAAAATGGCACTTTGGGACTGTGAAAGTGACATTTTGGCCCTGTTCGTTCCCTGTTGTCCCAAACTGCCCCAGCTCTTGCCACAATGCTCAAAGTGGCTAGCTTTCATCTCAACACAGTTTATAGGGCCATACGGTACATAGTTTTCAAGTTACAGACTAAGCTAAGCAAAAGTGAACCAGGCCTTTTTACTGTGAAAATGGCACTTTGGGACTGTGAAAGTGACATTTTGGCCCTGTTGTCCCAAACTGCCCCAGCACTTCCCACATTGCTCAAAGTGGCTAGCTTTCATCCCAACACAGTTTATAGGGCCATACGGTACATAGTTTTCAAGTTACAGACTAAGCTAAGCAAAATGAATCTTTTTTTTTTTACTGTTAAAATGGCACTTTGGGACTGTGAAAGTGACATTTTGGCCCTGTTGTCCCAAACTGCCCCAGCACTTCCCACATTGCTCAAAGTGGCTAGCTTTCATCCCAACACAGTTTATAGGGCCATACGGTACATAGTTTTCAAGTTACAGACTAAGCTAAGCAAAATTAATCTTTTCTTTTTTACTGTGAAAACGGCACTTTGGGACTGTGAAAGTGACATTTTGGCCCTGTTGTCCCAAACTGCCCCAGCACTTCCCACATTGCTCAAAGTGGCTAGCTTTCATCCCAACACAGTTTATAGGGCCATACGGTACATAGTTTTCAAGATACAGACTAAGCTAAGCAAAAGTGAACCAGGCCTTTTTACTGTGAAAATGGCACTTTGGGACTGTGAAAGTGACATTTTGGCCCTGTTGTCCCAAACTGCCCCAGCACTTCCCACATTGCTCAAAGTGGCTAGCTTTCATCCCAACACAGTTTATAGGGCCATACGGTACATAGTTTTCAAGTTACAGACTAAGCTAAGCAAAAGTGAACCAGGCCTTTTTACTGTGAAAATGGCACTTTGGGACTGTGAAAGTGACATTTTGGCCCTGTTGTCCCAAACTGCCCCAGCACTTCCCACATTGCTCAAAGTGGCTAGCTTTCATCCCAACACAGTTTATAGGGCCATACGGTACATAGTTTTCAAGTTACAGACTAAGCTAAGCAAAAGTGAACCAGGCCTTTTTACTGTGAAAACGGCACTTTGGGACTGTGAAAGTGACATTTTGGCCCTGTTGTCCCAAACTGCCCCAGCACTTCCCACATTGCTCAAAGTGGCTAGCTTTCATCCCAACACAGTTTATAGGGCCATACGGTACATAGTTTTCAAGTTACAGACTAAGCTAAGCAAAATGAATCTTTTTTTTTTTACTGTGAAAATGGCACTTTGGGACTGTGAAAGTGACATTTTGGCCCTGTTGTCCCAAACTGCCCCAGCACTTCCCACATTGCTCAAAGTGGCTAGCTTTCATCCCAACAAAGTTTATAGGGCCATACGGTACATAGTTTTCAAGTTACAGACTAAGCTAAGCAAAAGTGAACCAGGCCTTTTTACTGTAAAACGGCACTTTGGGACTGTGAAAGTGACATTTTGGCCCCGTTCATTCCCTGTTGTCCCAAACTGCCCCAGCTCTTGCCACAATGCTCAAAGTGGCTAGCTTTCATCCCAACACAGTTTATAGGGCCATACGGTACATAGTTTTCAAGTTACAGACTAAGCTAAGCAAAAGTGAACCAGGCCTTTTTACTGTGAAAATGGCACTTTGGGACTGTGAAAGTGACATTTTGGCCCTGTTGTCCCAAACTGCCCCAGCACTTCCCACATTGCTCAAAGTGGCTAGCTTTCATCCCAACACAGTTTATAGGGCCATACGGTACATAGTTTTCAAGTTACAGACTAAGCTAAGCAAAATGAATCTTTTTTTTTTTACTGTGAAAATGGCACTTTGGGACTGTGAAAGTGACATTTTGGCCCTGTTGTCCCAAACTGCCCCAGCACTTCCCACATTGCTCAAAGTGGCTAGCTTTCATCCCAACACAGTTTATAGGGCCATACGGTACATAGTTTTCAAGATACAGACTAAGCTAAGCAAAAGTGAACCAGGCCTTTTTACTGTGAAAATGGCACTTTGGGACTGTGAAAGTGACATTTTGGCCGTGTTGTCCCAAACTGCCCCAGCACTTCCCACATTGCTCAAAGTGGCTAGCTTTCATCCCAACACAGTTTATAGGGCCATACGGTACATAGTTTTCAAGTTACAGACTAAGCTAAGCAAAAGTGAACCAGGCCTTTTTACTGTGAAAATGGCACTTTGGGACTGTGAAAGTGACATTTTGGCCCTGTTGTCCCAAACTGCCCCAGCACTTCCCACATTGCTCAAAGTGGCTAGCTTTCATCCCAACACAGTTTATAGGGCCATACGGTACATAGTTTTCAAGTTACAGACTAAGCTAAGCAAAATGAATCTTTTTTTTTTTTCTGTTAAAATGGCACTTTGGGACTGTGAAAGTGACATTTTGGCCCTGTTGTCCCAAACTGCCCCAGCACTTCCCACATTGCTCAAAGTGGCTAGCTTTCATCCCAACACAGTTTATAGGGCCATACGGTACATAGTTTTCAAGTTACAGACTAAGCTAAGCAAAATTAATCTTTTCTTTTTTACTGTGAAAACGGCACTTTGGGACTGTGAAAGTGACATTTTGGCCCTGTTGTCCCAAACTGCCCCAGCACTTCCCACATTGCTCAAAGTGGCTAGCTTTCATCCCAACACAGTTTATAGGGCCATACGGTACATAGTTTTCAAGATACAGACTAAGCTAAGCAAAAGTGAACCAGGCCTTTTTACTGTGAAAATGGCACTTTGGGACTGTGAAAGTGACATTTTGGCCCTGTTGTCCCAAACTGCCCCAGCACTTCCCACATTGCTCAAAGTGGCTAGCTTTCATCCCAACACAGTTTATAGGGCCATACGGTACATAGTTTTCAAGTTACAGACTAAGCTAAGCAAAAGTGAACCAGGCCTTTTTACTGTGAAAAT
The DNA here is from genome assembly GCF_963924005.1 of Protomyctophum bolini. NCBI lineage: Eukaryota > Metazoa > Chordata > Actinopteri > Myctophiformes > Myctophidae > Protomyctophum > Protomyctophum bolini. The sequence goes on along the minus strand of NC_137877.1, from coordinate 44,110,829 downwards.
GGCACTTTGGGACTGTGAAAGTGACATTTTGGCCCTGTTGTCCCAAACTGCCCCAGCACTTCCCACATTGCTCAAAGTGGCTAGCTTTCATCCCAACACAGTTTATAGGGCCATACGGTACATAGTTTTCAAGTTACAGACTAAGCTAAGCAAAAGTGAACCAGGCCTTTTTACTGTGAAAACGGCACTTTGGGACTGTGAAAGTGACATTTTGGCCCTGTTGTCCCAAACTGCCCCAGCACTTCCCACATTGCTCAAAGTGGCTAGCTTTCATCCCAACACAGTTTATAGGGCCATACGGTACATAGTTTTCAAGTTACAGACTAAGCTAAGCAAAAGTGAACCAGGCCTTTTTACTGTGAAAACGGCACTTTGGGACTGTGAAAGTGACATTTTGGCCCTGTTGTCCCAAACTGCCCCAGCACTTCCCACATTGCTCAAAGTGGCTAGCTTTCATCCCAACACAGTTTATAGGGCCATACGGTACATAGTTTTCAAGTTACAGACTAAGCTAAGCAAAAGTGAACCAGGCCTTTTTACTGTGAAAACGGCACTTTGGAACTGTGAAAGTGACATTTTGGCCCTGTTGTCCCAAACTGCCCCAGCACTTCCCACATTGCTCAAAGTGGCTAGCTTTCATCCCAACACAGTTTATAGGGCCATACGGTACATAGTTTTCAAGTTACAGACTAAGCTAAGCAAAAGTGAACCAGGCCTTTTTACTGTGAAAACGGCACTTTGGGACTGTGAAAGTGACATTTTGGCCCTGTTGTCCCAAACTGCCCCAGCACTTCCCACATTGCTCAAAGTGGCTAGCTTTCATCCCAACACAGTTTATAGGGCCATACGGTACATAGTTTTCAAGTTACAGCCTAAGCTAAGCAAAAGTGAACCAGGCCTTTTTACTGTGAAAATGGCACTTTGGGACTGTGAAAGTGACATTTTGGCCCTGTTGTCCCAAACTGCCCCAGCACTTCCCACATTGCTCAAAGTGGCTAGCTTTCATCCCAACACAGTTTATAGGGCCATACGGTACAAAGTTTTCAAGTTACAGACTAAGCTAAGCAAAAGTGAACCAGGCCTTTTTACTGTGAAAACGGCACTTTGGGACTGTGAAAGTGACATTTTGGCCCTGTTGTCCCAAACTGCCCCAGCACTTCCCACATTGCTCAAAGTGGCTAGCTTTCATCCCAACACAGTTTATAGGGCCATACTGTACATAGTTTTCAAGTTACAGACTAAGCTAAGCAAAATGAATCTTTTTTTTTTTTACTGTTAAAATGGCACTTTGGGACTGTGAAAGTGACATTTTGGCCCTGTTGTCCCAAACTGCCCCAGCACTTCCCACATTGCTCAAAGTGGCTAGCTTTCATCCCAACACAGTTTATAGGGCCATACGGTACATAGTTTTCAAGTTACAGACTAAGCTAAGCAAAATGAATCTTTTTTTTTTTACTGTGAAAACGGCACTTTGGGACTGTGAAAGTGACATTTTGGCCCTGTTGTCCCAAACTGCCCCAGCACTTCCCACATTGCTCAAAGTGGCTAGCTTTCATCCCAACACAGTTTATAGGGCCATACGGTACATAGTTTTCAAGTTACAGACTAAGCTAAGCAAAAGTGAACCTTTTTTTTTTTACTGTGAAAAGGCACTTTGGGACTGTGAAAGTGACATTTTGGCCCTGTTGTCCCAAACTGCCCCAGCACTTCCCACATTGCTCAAAGTGGCTAGCTTTCATCCAAACACAGTTTATAGGGCCATACGGTACATAGTTTTCAAGTTACAGACTAAGCTAAGCAAAAGTGAACCAGGCCTTTTTACTGTGAAAATGGCACTTTGGGACTGTGAAAGTGACATTTTGGCCCTGTTGTCCCAAACTGCCCCAGCACTTCCCACATTGCTCAAAGTGGCTAGCTTTCATCCCAACACAGTTTATAGGGCCATACGGTACATAGTTTTCAAGTTACAGACTAAGCTAAGCAAAAGTGAACCAGGCCTTTTTACTGTGAAAACGGCACTTTGGGACTGTGAAAATGACATTTTGGCCCTGTTGTCCCAAACTGCCCCAGCACTTCCCACATTGCTCAAAGTGGCTAGCTTTCATCCCAACACAGTTTATAGGGCCATACGGTACATAGTTTTCAAGTTACAGACTAAGCTAAGCAAAAGTGAACCAGGCCTTTTTACTGTGAAAATGGCACTTTGGGACTGTGAAAGTGACATTTTGGCCCCGTTCATTCCCTGTTGTCCCAAACTGCCCCAGCTCTTGCCACAATGCTCAAAGTGGCTAGCTTTCATCCCAACACAGTTTATAGGGCCATACGGTACATAGTTTTCAAGTTACAGACTAAGCTAAGCAAAATGAATCTTTTTTTTTTTACTGTGAAAATGGCACTTTGGGACTGTGAAAGTGACATTTTGGCCCTGTTGTCCCAAACTGCCCCAGCACTTCCCACATTGCTCAAAGTGGCTAGCTTTCATCCCAACACAGTTTATAGGGCCATACGGTACATAGTTTTCAAGTTACAGACTAAGCTAAGCAAAATGAATCTTTTTTTTTTTACTGTGAAAATGGCACTTTGGGACTGTGAAAGTGACATTTTGGCCCTGTTGTCCCAAACTGCCCCAGCACTTCCCACATTGCTCAAAGTGGCTAGCTTTCATCCCAACACAGTTTATAGGGCCATTCGGTACATAGTTTTCAAGATACAGACTAAGCTAAGCAAAAGTGAACCAGGCCTTTTTACTGTGAAAATGGCACTTTGGGACTGTGAAAGTGACATTTTGGCCCTGTTGTCCCAAACTGCCCCAGCACTTCCCACATTGCTCAAAGTGGCTAGCTTTCATCCCAACACAGTTTATAGGGCCATACGGTACATAGTTTTCAAGTTACAGACTAAGCTAAGCAAAATTAATCTTTTCTTTTTTACTGTGAAAACGGCACTTTGGGACTGTGAAAGTGACATTTTGGCCCTGTTGTCCCAAACTGCCCCAGCACTTCCCACATTGCTCAAAGTGGCTAGCTTTCATCCCAACACAGTTTATAGGGCCATACGGTACATAGTTTTCAAGATACAGACTAAGCTAAGCAAAAGTGAACCAGGCCTTTTTACTGTGAAAATGGCACTTTGGGACTGTGAAAGTGACATTTTGGCCCTGTTGTCCCAAACTGCCCCAGCACTTCCCACATTGCTCAAAGTGGCTAGCTTTCATCCCAACACAGTTTATAGGGCCATACGGTACATAGTTTTCAAGTTACAGACTAAGCTAAGCAAAAGTGAACCAGGCCTTTTTACTGTGAAAACGGCACTTTGGGACTGTGAAAGTGACATTTTGGCCCTGTTGTCCCAAACTGCCCCAGCACTTCCCACATTGCTCAAAGTGGCTAGCTTTCATCCCAACACAGTTTATAGGGCCATACGGTACATAGTTTTCAAGTTACAGCCTAAGCTAAGCAAAAGTGAACCAGGCCTTTTTACTGTGAAAATGGCACTTTGGGACTGTGAAAGTGACATTTTGGCCCTGTTGTCCCAAACTGCCCCAGCACTTCCCACATTGCTCAAAGTGGCTAGCTTTCATCCCAACACAGTTTATAGGGCCATACGGTACAAAGTTTTCAAGTTACAGACTAAGCTAAGCAAAAGTGAACCAGGCCTTTTTACTGTGAAAACGGCACTTTGGGACTGTGAAAGTGACATTTTGGCCCTGTTGTCCCAAACTGCCCCAGCACTTCCCACATTGCTCAAAGTGGCTAGCTTTCATCCCAACACAGTTTATAGGGCCATACTGTACATAGTTTTCAAGTTACAGACTAAGCTAAGCAAAATGAATCTTTTTTTTTTTTACTGTTAAAATGGCACTTTGGGACTGTGAAAGTGACATTTTGGCCCTGTTGTCCCAAACTGCCCCAGCACTTCCCACATTGCTCAAAGTGGCTAGCTTTCATCCCAACACAGTTTATAGGGCCATACGGTACATAGTTTTCAAGTTACAGACTAAGCTAAGCAAAAGTGAACCTTTTTTTTTTTACTGTGAAAATGGCACTTTGGGACTGTGAAAGTGACATTTTGGCCCTGTTCGTTCCCTGTTGTCCCAAACTGCCCCAGCTCTTGCCACAATGCTCAAAGTGGCTAGCTTTCATCTCAACACAGTTTATAGGGCCATACGGTACATAGTTTTCAAGTTACAGACTAAGCTAAGCAAAAGTGAACCAGGCCTTTTTACTGTGAAAATGGCACTTTGGGACTGTGAAAGTGACATTTTGGCCCTGTTGTCCCAAACTGCCCCAGCACTTCCCACATTGCTCAAAGTGGCTAGCTTTCATCCCAACACAGTTTATAGGGCCATACGGTACATAGTTTTCAAGTTACAGACTAAGCTAAGCAAAATGAATCTTTTTTTTTTTACTGTGAAAACGGCACTTTGGGACTGTGAAAGTGACATTTTGGCCCTGTTGTCCCAAACTGCCCCAGCACTTCCCACATTGCTCAAAGTGGCTAGCTTTCATCCCAACACAGTTTATAGGGCCATACGGTACATAGTTTTCAAGTTACAGACTAAGCTAAGCAAAAGTGAACCTTTTTTTTTTTACTGTGAAAATGGCACTTTGGGACTGTGAAAGTGACATTTTGGCCCTGTTGTCCCAAACTGCCCCAGCACTTCCCACATTGCTCAAAGTGGCTAGCTTTCATCCAAACACAGTTTATAGGGCCATACGGTACATAGTTTTCAAGTTACAGACTAAGCTAAGCAAAAGTGAACCAGGCCTTTTTACTGTGAAAATGGCACTTTGGGACTGTGAAAGTGACATTTTGGCCGTGTTGTCCCAAACTGCCCCAGCACTTCCCACATTGCTCAAAGTGGCTAGCTTTCATCCCAACACAGTTTATAGGGCCATACGGTACATAGTTTTCAAGTTACAGACTAAGCTAAGCAAAAGTGAACCAGGCCTTTTTACTGTGAAAACGGCACTTTGGGACTGTGAAAATGACATTTTGGCCCTGTTGTCCCAAACTGCCCCAGCACTTCCCACATTGCTCAAAGTGGCTAGCTTTCATCCCAACACAGTTTATAGGGCCATACGGTACATAGTTTTCAAGTTACAGACTAAGCTAAGCAAAAGTGAACCAGGCCTTTTTACTGTGAAAATGGCACTTTGGGACTGTGAAAGTGACATTTTGGCCCTGTTGTCCCAAACTGCCCCAGCACTTCCCACATTGCTCAAAGTGGCTAGCTTTCATCCCAACACAGTTTATAGGGCCATACGGTACATAGTTTTCAAGTTACAGACTAAGCTAAGCAAAAGTGAACCAGGCCTTTTTACTGTGAAAACGGCACTTTGGGACTGTGAAAGTGACATTTTGGCCCTGTTGTCCCAAACTGCCCCAGCACTTCCCACATTGCTCAAAGTGGCTAGCTTTCATCCCAACACAGTTTATAGGGCCATACGGTACATAGTTTTCAAGTTACAGACTAATTAAGCAAAAGTGAACCTTTTTTTTTTTACTGTGAAAATGGCACTTTGGGACTGTGAAAGTGACATTTTGGCCCTGTTCGTTCCCTGTTGTCCCAAACTGCCCCAGCTCTTGCCACAATGCTCAAAGTGGCTAGCTTTCATCTCAACACAGTTTATAGGGCCATACGGTACATAGTTTTCAAGTTACAGACTAAGCTAAGCAAAAGTGAACCAGGCCTTTTTACTGTGAAAATGGCACTTTGGGACTGTGAAAGTGACATTTTGGCCCTGTTGTCCCAAACTGCCCCAGCACTTCCCACATTGCTCAAAGTGGCTAGCTTTCATCCCAACACAGTTTATAGGGCCATACGGTACATAGTTTTCAAGTTACAGACTAAGCTAAGCAAAAGTGAACCAGGCCTTTTTACTGTGAAAACGGCACTTTGGGACTGTGAAAGTGACATTTTGGCCCTGTTGTCCCAAACTGCCCCAGCACTTCCCACATTGCTCAAAGTGGCTAGCTTTCATCCCAACACAGTTTATAGGGCCATACGGTACATAGTTTTCAAGTTACAGACTAAGCTAAGCAAAATTAATCTTTTTTTTTTTTACTGTGAAAACGGCACTTTGGGACTGTGAAAGTGACATTTTGGCCCTGTTGTCCCAAACTGCCCCAGCACTTCCCACATTGCTCAAAGTGGCTAGCTTTCATCCCAACACAGTTTATAGGGCCATACGGTACATAGTTTTCAAGTTACAGACTAATTAAGCAAAAGTGAACCTTTTTTTTTTTACTGTGAAAATGGCACTTTGGGACTGTGAAAGTGACATTTTGGCCCTGTTCGTTCCCTGTTGTCCCAAACTGCCCCAGCTCTTGCCACAATGCTCAAAGTGGCTAGCTTTCATCTCAACACAGTTTATAGGGCCATACGGTACATAGTTTTCAAGTTACAGACTAAGCTAAGCAAAAGTGAACCAGGCCTTTTTACTGTGAAAATGGCACTTTGGGACTGTGAAAGTGACATTTTGGCCCTGTTGTCCCAAACTGCCCCAGCACTTCCCACATTGCTCAAAGTGGCTAGCTTTCATCCCAACACAGTTTATAGGGCCATACGGTACATAGTTTTCAAGTTACAGACTAAGCTAAGCAAAAGTGAACCAGGCCTTTTTACTGTGAAAATGGCACTTTGGGACTGTGAAAGTGACATTTTGGCCCTGTTGTCCCAAACTGCCCCAGCACTTCCCACATTGCTCAAAGTGGCTAGCTTTCATCCCAACACAGTTTATAGGGCCATACGGTACATAGTTTTCAAGTTACAGACTAAGCTAAGCAAAAGTGAACCAGGCCTTTTTACTGTGAAAACGGCACTTTGGGACTGTGAAAGTGACATTTTGGCCCTGTTGTCCCAAACTGCCCCAGCACTTCCCACATTGCTCAAAGTGGCTAGCTTTCATCCCAACACAGTTTATAGGGCCATACGGTACATAGTTTTCAAGTTACAGACTAAGCTAAGCAAAATGAATCTTTTTTTTTTTACTGTGAAAATGGCACTTTGGGACTGTGAAAGTGACATTTTGGCCCTGTTGTCCCAAACTGCCCCAGCACTTCCCACATTGCTCAAAGTGGCTAGCTTTCATCCCAACAAAGTTTATAGGGCCATACGGTACATAGTTTTCAAGTTACAGACTAAGCTAAGCAAAAGTGAACCAGGCCTTTTTACTGTAAAACGGCACTTTGGGACTGTGAAAGTGACATTTTGGCCCCGTTCATTCCCTGTTGTCCCAAACTGCCCCAGCTCTTGCCACAATGCTCAAAGTGGCTAGCTTTCATCCCAACACAGTTTATAGGGCCATACGGTACATAGTTTTCAAGTTACAGACTAAGCTAAGCAAAAGTGAACCAGGCCTTTTTACTGTGAAAATGGCACTTTGGGACTGTGAAAGTGACATTTTGGCCCTGTTGTCCCAAACTGCCCCAGCACTTCCCACATTGCTCAAAGTGGCTAGCTTTCATCCCAACACAGTTTATAGGGCCATACGGTACATAGTTTTCAAGTTACAGACTAAGCTAAGCAAAATGAATCTTTTTTTTTTTACTGTGAAAATGGCACTTTGGGACTGTGAAAGTGACATTTTGGCCCTGTTGTCCCAAACTGCCCCAGCACTTCCCACATTGCTCAAAGTGGCTAGCTTTCATCCCAACACAGTTTATAGGGCCATACGGTACATAGTTTTCAAGATACAGACTAAGCTAAGCAAAAGTGAACCAGGCCTTTTTACTGTGAAAATGGCACTTTGGGACTGTGAAAGTGACATTTTGGCCCTGTTGTCCCAAACTGCCCCAGCACTTCCCACATTGCTCAAAGTGGCTAGCTTTCATCCCAACACAGTTTATAGGGCCATACGGTACATAGTTTTCAAGTTACAGACTAAGCTAAGCAAAAGTGAACCAGGCCTTTTTACTGTGAAAATGGCACTTTGGGACTGTGAAAGTGACATTTTGGCCCTGTTGTCCCAAACTGCCCCAGCACTTCCCACATTGCTCAAAGTGGCTAGCTTTCATCCCAACACAGTTTATAGGGCCATACGGTACATAGTTTTCAAGTTACAGACTAAGCTAAGCAAAATGAATCTTTTTTTTTTTACTGTTAAAATGGCACTTTGGGACTGTGAAAGTGACATTTTGGCCCTGTTGTCCCAAACTGCCCCAGCACTTCCCACATTGCTCAAAGTGGCTAGCTTTCATCCCAACACAGTTTATAGGGCCATACGGTACATAGTTTTCAAGTTACAGACTAAGCTAAGCAAAATTAATCTTTTCTTTTTTACTGTGAAAACGGCACTTTGGGACTGTGAAAGTGACATTTTGGCCCTGTTGTCCCAAACTGCCCCAGCACTTCCCACATTGCTCAAAGTGGCTAGCTTTCATCCCAACACAGTTTATAGGGCCATACGGTACATAGTTTTCAAGATACAGACTAAGCTAAGCAAAAGTGAACCAGGCCTTTTTACTGTGAAAATGGCACTTTGGGACTGTGAAAGTGACATTTTGGCCCTGTTGTCCCAAACTGCCCCAGCACTTCCCACATTGCTCAAAGTGGCTAGCTTTCATCCCAACACAGTTTATAGGGCCATACGGTACATAGTTTTCAAGTTACAGACTAAGCTAAGCAAAAGTGAACCAGGCCTTTTTACTGTGAAAATGGCACTTTGGGACTGTGAAAGTGACATTTTGGCCCTGTTGTCCCAAACTGCCCCAGCACTTCCCACATTGCTCAAAGTGGCTAGCTTTCATCCCAACACAGTTTATAGGGCCATACGGTACATAGTTTTCAAGTTACAGACTAAGCTAAGCAAAAGTGAACCAGGCCTTTTTACTGTGAAAACGGCACTTTGGGACTGTGAAAGTGACATTTTGGCCCTGTTGTCCCAAACTGCCCCAGCACTTCCCACATTGCTCAAAGTGGCTAGCTTTCATCCCAACACAGTTTATAGGGCCATACGGTACATAGTTTTCAAGTTACAGACTAAGCTAAGCAAAAGTGAACCAGGCCTTTTTACTGTGAAAACGGCACTTTGGGACTGTGAAAGTGACATTTTGGCCCTGTTGTCCCAAACTGCCCCAGCACTTCCCACATTGCTCAAAGTGGCTAGCTTTCATCCCAACACAGTTTATAGGGCCATACGGTACATAGTTTTCAAGTTACAGACTAAGCTAAGCAAAAGTGAACCAGGCCTTTTTACTGTGAAAACGGCACTTTGGGACTGTGAAAGTGACATTTTGGCCCTGTTGTCCCAAACTGCCCCAGCACTTCCCACATTGCTCAAAGTGGCTAGCTTTCATCCCAACACAGTTTATAGGGCCATACGGTACATAGTTTTCAAGTTACAGCCTAAGCTAAGCAAAAGTGAACCAGGCCTTTTTACTGTGAAAATGGCACTTTGGGACTGTGAAAGTGACATTTTGGCCCTGTTGTCCCAAACTGCCCCAGCACTTCCCACATTGCTCAAAGTGGCTAGCTTTCATCCCAACACAGTTTATAGGGCCATACGGTACATAGTTTTCAAGATACAGACTAAGCTAAGCAAAAGTGAACCAGGCCTTTTTACTGTGAAAATGGCACTTTGGGACTGTGAAAGTGACATTTTGGCCCTGTTGTCCCAAACTGCCCCAGCACTTCCCACATTGCTCAAAGTGGCTAGCTTTCATCCCAACACAGTTTATAGGGCCATACGGTACATAGTTTTCAAGTTACAGACTAAGCTAAGCAAAATTAATCTTTTCTTTTTTACTGTGAAAACGGCACTTTGGGACTGTGAAAGTGACATTTTGGCCCTGTTGTCCCAAACTGCCCCAGCACTTCCCACATTGCTCAAAGTGGCTAGCTTTCATCCCAACACAGTTTATAGGGCCATACGGTACATAGTTTTCAAGATACAGACTAAGCTAAGCAAAAGTGAACCAGGCCTTTTTACTGTGAAAATGGCACTTTGGGACTGTGAAAGTGACATTTTGGCCCTGTTGTCCCAAACTGCCCCAGCACTTCCCACATTGCTCAAAGTGGCTAGCTTTCATCCCAACACAGTTTATAGGGCCATACGGTACATAGTTTTCAAGTTACAGACTAAGCTAAGCAAAAGTGAACCAGGCCTTTTTACTGTGAAAACGGCACTTTGGGACTGTGAAAGTGACATTTTGGCCCTGTTGTCCCAAACTGCCCCAGCACTTCCCACATTGCTCAAAGTGGCTAGCTTTCATCCCAACACAGTTTATAGGGCCATACGGTACATAGTTTTCAAGTTACAGCCTAAGCTAAGCAAAAGTGAACCAGGCCTTTTTACTGTGAAAATGGCACTTTGGGACTGTGAAAGTGACATTTTGGCCCTGTTGTCCCAAACTGCCCCAGCACTTCCCACATTGCTCAAAGTGGCTAGCTTTCATCCCAACACAGTTTATAGGGCCATACGGTACAAAGTTTTCAAGTTACAGACTAAGCTAAGCAAAAGTGAACCAGGCCTTTTTACTGTGAAAACGGCACTTTGGGACTGTGAAAGTGACATTTTGGCCCTGTTGTCCCAAACTGCCCCAGCACTTCCCACATTGCTCAAAGTGGCTAGCTTTCATCCCAACACAGTTTATAGGGCCATACGGTACATAGTTTTCAAGTTACAGACTAAGCTAAGCAAAATGAATCTTTTTTTTTTTACTGTGAAAACGGCACTTTGGGACTGTGAAAGTGACATTTTGGCCCTGTTGTCCCAAACTGCCCCAGCACTTCCCACATTGCTCAAAGTGGCTAGCTTTCATCCCAACACAGTTTATAGGGCCATACGGTACATAGTTTTCAAGTTACAGACTAAGCTAAGCAAAAGTGAACCTTTTTTTTTTTACTGTGAAAATGGCACTTTGGGACTGTGAAAGTGACATTTTGGCCCTGTTCGTTCCCTGTTGTCCCAAACTGCCCCAGCTCTTGCCACAATGCTCAAAGTGGCTAGCTTTCATCTCAACACAGTTTATAGGGCCATACGGTACATAGTTTTCAAGTTACAGACTAAGCTAAGCAAAAGTGAACCAGGCCTTTTTACTGTGAAAATGGCACTTTGGGACTGTGAAAGTGACATTTTGGCCCTGTTGTCCCAAACTGCCCCAGCACTTCCCACATTGCTCAAAGTGGCTAGCTTTCATCCCAACACAGTTTATAGGGCCATACGGTACATAGTTTTCAAGTTACAGACTAAGCTAAGCAAAATGAATCTTTTTTTTTTTACTGTGAAAACGGCACTTTGGGACTGTGAAAGTGACATTTTGGCCCTGTTGTCCCAAACTGCCCCAGCACTTCCCACATTGCTCAAAGTGGCTAGCTTTCATCCCAACACAGTTTATAGGGCCATACGGTACATAGTTTTCAAGTTACAGACTAAGCTAAGCAAAAGTGAACCTTTTTTTTTTTACTGTGAAAATGGCACTTTGGGACTGTGAAAGTGACATTTTGGCCCTGTTGTCCCAGACTGCCCCAGCACTTCCCACATTGCTCAAAGTGGCTAGCTTTCATCCAAACACAGTTTATAGGGCCATACGGTACATAGTTTTCAAGTTACAGACTAAGCTAAGCAAAAGTGAACCAGGCCTTTTTACTGTGAAAATGGCACTTTGGGACTGTGAAAGTGACATTTTGGCCCTGTTGTCCCAAACTGCCCCAGCACTTCCCACATTGCTCAAAGTGGCTAGCTTTCATCCCAACACAGTTTATAGGGCCATACGGTACATAGTTTTCAAGTTACAGACTAAGCTAAGCAAAAGTGAACCAGGCCTTTTTACTGTGAAAACGGCACTTTGGGACTGTGAAAATGACATTTTGGCCCTGTTGTCCCAAACTGCCCCAGCACTTCCCACATTGCTCAAAGTGGCTAGCTTTCATCCCAACACAGTTTATAGGGCCATACGGTACATAGTTTTCAAGTTACAGACTAAGCTAAGCAAAAGTGAACCAGGCCTTTTTACTGTGAAAATGGCACTTTGGGACTGTGAAAGTGACATTTTGGCCCCGTTCATTCCCTGTTGTCCCAAACTGCCCCAGCTCTTGCCACAATGCTCAAAGTGGCTAGCTTTCATCCCAACACAGTTTATAGGGCCATACGGTACATAGTTTTCAAGTTACAGACTAAGCTAAGCAAAAGTGAACCAGGCCTTTTTACTGTGAAAATGGCACTTTGGGACTGTGAAAGTGACATTTTGGCCCTGTTGTCCCAAACTGCCCCAGCACTTCCCACATTGCTCAAAGTGGCTAGCTTTCATCCCAACACAGTTTATAGGGCCATACGGTACATAGTTTTCAAGTTACAGACTAAGCTAAGCAAAATGAATCTTTTTTTTTTTACTGTGAAAATGGCACTTTGGGACTGTGAAAGTGACATTTTGGCCCTGTTGTCCCAAACTGCCCCAGCACTTCCCACATTGCTCAAAGTGGCTAGCTTTCATCCCAACACAGTTTATAGGGCCATACGGTACATAGTTTTCAAGATACAGACTAAGCTAAGCAAAAGTGAACCAGGCCTTTTTACTGTGAAAATGGCACTTTGGGACTGTGAAAGTGACATTTTGGCCCTGTTGTCCCAAACTGCCCCAGCACTTCCCACATTGCTCAAAGTGGCTAGCTTTCATCCCAACACAGTTTATAGGGCCATACGGTACATAGTTTTCAAGTTACAGACTAAGCTAAGCAAAATTAATCTTTTCTTTTTTACTGTGAAAACGGCACTTTGGGACTGTGAAAGTGACATTTTGGCCCTGTTGTCCCAAACTGCCCCAGCACTTCCCACATTGCTCAAAGTGGCTAGCTTTCATCCCAACACAGTTTATAGGGCCATACGGTACATAGTTTTCAAGATACAGACTAAGCTAAGCAAAAGTGAACCAGGCCTTTTTACTGTGAAAATGGCACTTTGGGACTGTGAAAGTGACATTTTGGCCCTGTTGTCCCAAACTGCCCCAGCACTTCCCACATTGCTCAAAGTGGCTAGCTTTCATCCCAACACAGTTTATAGGGCCATACGGTACATAGTTTTCAAGTTACAGACTAAGCTAAGCAAAAGTGAACCAGGCCTTTTTACTGTGAAAACGGCACTTTGGGACTGTGAAAGTGACATTTTGGCCCTGTTGTCCCAAACTGCCCCAGCACTTCCCACATTGCTGAAAGTGGCTAGCTTTCATCCCAACACAGTTTATAGGGCCATACGGTACATAGTTTTCAAGTTACAGCCTAAGCTAAGCAAAAGTGAACCAGGCCTTTTTACTGTGAAAATGGCACTTTGGGACTGTGAAAGTGACATTTTGGCCCTGTTGTCCCAAACTGCCCCAGCACTTCCCACATTGCTCAAAGTGGCTAGCTTTCATCCCAACACAGTTTATAGGGCCATACGGTACATAGTTTTCAAGTTACAGACTAAGCTAAGCAAAAGTGAACCAGGCCTTTTTACTGTGAAAACGGCACTTTGGGACTGTGAAAGTGACATTTTGGCCCTGTTGTCCCAAACTGCCCCAGCACTTCCCACATTGCTCAAAGTGGCTAGCTTTCATCCCAACACAGTTTATAGGGCCATACGGTACATAGTTTTCAAGTTACAGACTAAGCTAAGCAAAAGTGAACCAGGCCTTTTTACTGTGAAAACGGCACTTTGGGACTGTGAAAGTGACATTTTGGCCCTGTTGTCCCAAACTGCCCCAGCACTTCCCACATTGCTCAAAGTGGCTAGCTTTCATCCCAACACAGTTTATAGGGCCATACGGTACATAGTTTTCAAGTTACAGCCTAAGCTAAGCAAAAGTGAACCAGGCCTTTTTACTGTGAAAATGGCACTTTGGGACTGTGAAAGTGACATTTTGGCCCTGTTGTCCCAAACTGCCCCAGCACTTCCCACATTGCTCAAAGTGGCTAGCTTTCATCCCAACACAGTTTATAGGGCCATACGGTACATAGTTTTCAAGTTACAGACTAAGCTAAGCAAAAGTGAACCAGGCCTTTTTACTGTGAAAACGGCACTTTGGGACTGTGAAAGTGACATTTTGGCCCTGTTGTCCCAAACTGCCCCAGCACTTCCCACATTGCTCAAAGTGGCTAGCTTTCATCCCAACACAGTTTATAGGGCCATACTGTACATAGTTTTCAAGTTACAGACTAAGCTAAGCAAAATGAATCTTTTTTTTTTTTACTGTTAAAATGGCACTTTGGGTCTGTGAAAGTGACATTTTGGCCCTGTTGTCCCAAACTGCCCCAGCACTTCCCACATTGCTCAAAGTGGCTAGCTTTCATCCCAACACAGTTTATAGGGCCATACGGTACATAGTTTTCAAGTTACAGACTAAGCTAAGCAAAATTAATCTTTTCTTTTTTACTTTGAAAACGGCACTTTGGGACTGTGAAAGTGACATTTTGGCCCTGTTGTCCCAAACTGCCCCAGCACTTCCCACATTGCTCAAAGTGGCTAGCTTTCATCCCAACACAGTTTATAGGGCCATACGGTACATAGTTTTCAAGTTACAGACTAAGCTAAGCAAAAGTGAACCTTTTTTTTTTTACTGTGAAAATGGCACTTTGGGACTGTGAAAGTGACATTTTGGCCCTGTTCGTTCCCTGTTGTCCCAAACTGCCCCAGCTCTTGCCACAATGCTCAAAGTGGCTAGCTTTCATCTCAACACAGTTTATAGGGCCATACGGTACATAGTTTTCAAGTTACAGACTAAGCTAAGCAAAAGTGAACCAGGCCTTTTTACTGTGAAAATGGCACTTTGGGACTGTGAAAGTGACATTTTGGCCCTGTTGTCCCAAACTGCCCCAGCACTTCCCACATTGCTCAAAGTGGCTAGCTTTCATCCCAACACAGTTTATAGGGCCATACGGTACATAGTTTTCAAGTTACAGACTAAGCTAAGCAAAAGTGAACCAGGCCTTTTTACTGTGAAAATGGCACTTTGGGACTGTGAAAGTGACATTTTGGCCCTGTTGTCCCAAACTGCCCCAGCACTTCCCACATTGCTCAAAGTGGCTAGCTTTCATCCCAACACAGTTTATAGGGCCATACGGTACATAGTTTTCAAGTTACAGACTAAGCTAAGCAAAAGTGAACCAGGCCTTTTTACTGTGAAAATGTCACTTTGGGACTGTGAAAGTGACATTTTGGCCCTGTTGTCCCAAACTGCCCCAGCACTTCCCACATTGCTCAAAGTGGCTAGCTTTCATCCCAACACAGTTTATAGGGCCATACGGTACATAGTTTTCAAGTTACAGACTAAGCTAAGCAAAAGTGAACCAGGCCTTTTTACTGTGAAAATGGCACTTTGGGACTGTGAAAGTGACATTTTGGCCCTGTTGTCCCAAACTGCCCCAGCACTTCCCACATTGCTCAAAGTGGCTAGCTTTCATCCCAACACAGTTTATAGGGCCATACGGTACATAGTTTTCAAGTTACAGACTAAGCTAAGCAAAATGAATCTTTTTTTTTTTACTGTGAAAACGGCACTTTGGGACTGTGAAAGTGACATTTTGGCCCTGTTGTCCCAAACTGCCCCAGCACTTCCCACATTGCTCAAAGTGGCTAGCTTTCATCCCAACACAGTTTATAGGGCCATACGGTACATAGTTTTCAAGTTACAGACTAAGCTAAGCAAAAGTGAACCTTTTTTTTTTTACTGTGAAAATGGCACTTTGGGACTGTGAAAGTGACATTTTGGCCCTGTTGTCCCAAACTGCCCCAGCACTTCCCACATTGCTCAAAGTGGCTAGCTTTCATCCAAACACAGTTTATAGGGCCATACGGTACATAGTTTTCAAGTTACAGACTAAGCTAAGCAAAAGTGAACCAGGCCTTTTTACTGTGAAAATGGCACTTTGGGACTGTGAAAGTGACATTTTGGCCCTGTTGTCCCAAACTGCCCCAGCACTTCCCACATTGCTCAAAGTGGCTAGCTTTCATCCCAACACAGTTTATAGGGCCATACGGTACATAGTTTTCAAGTTACAGACTAAGCTAAGCAAAAGTGAACCAGGCCTTTTTACTGTGAAAACGGCACTTTGGGACTGTGAAAATGACATTTTGGCCCTGTTGTCCCAAACTGCCCCAGCACTTCCCACATTGCTCAAAGTGGCTAGCTTTCATCCCAACACAGTTTATAGGGCCATACGGTACATAGTTTTCAAGTTACAGACTAAGCTAAGCAAAAGTGAACCAGGCCTTTTTACTGTGAAAACGGCACTTTGGGACTGTGAAAGTGACATTTTGGCCCTGTTGTCCCAAACTGCCCCAGCACTTCCCACATTGCTCAAAGTGGCTAGCTTTCATCCCAACACAGTTTATAGGGCCATACGGTACATAGTTTTCAAGTTACAGACTAAGCTAAGCAAAATTAATCTTTTTTTTTTTACTGTGAAAACGGCACTTTGGGACTGTGAAAGTGACATTTTGGCCCTGTTGTCCCAAACTGCCCCAGCACTTCCCACATTGCTCAAAGTGGCTAGCTTTCATCCCAACACAGTTTATAGGGCCATACGGTACATAGTTTTCAAGTTACAGACTAAGCTAAGCAAAAGTGAACCTTTTTTTTTTTACTGTGAAAATGGCACTTTGGGACTGTGAAAGTGACATTTTGGCCCTGTTCGTTCCCTGTTGTCCCAAACTGCCCCAGCTCTTGCCACAATGCTCAAAGTGGCTAGCTTTCATCTCAACACAGTTTATAGGGCCATACGGTACATAGTTTTCAAGTTACAGACTAAGCTAAGCAAAAGTGAACCAGGCCTTTTTACTGTGAAAATGGCACTTTGGGACTGTGAAAGTGACATTTTGGCCCTGTTGTCCCAAACTGCCCCAGCACTTCCCACATTGCTCAAAGTGGCTAGCTTTCATCCCAACACAGTTTATAGGGCCATACGGTACATAGTTTTCAAGTTACAGACTAAGCTAAGCAAAAGTGAACCAGGCCTTTTTACTGTGAAAATGGCACTTTGGGACTGTGAAAGTGACATTTTGGCCCTGTTGTCCCAAACTGCCCCAGCACTTCCCACATTGCTCAAAGTGGCTAGCTTTCATCCCAACACAGTTTATAGGGCCATACGGTACATAGTTTTCAAGTTACAGACTAAGCTAAGCAAAAGTGAACCAGGCCTTTTTACTGTGAAAATGTCACTTTGGGACTGTGAAAGTGACATTTTGGCCCTGTTGTCCCAAACTGCCCCAGCACTTCCCACATTGCTCAAAGTGGCTAGCTTTCATCCCAACACAGTTTATAGGGCCATACGGTACATAGTTTTCAAGTTACAGACTAAGCTAAGCAAAAGTGAACCAGGCCTTTTTACTGTGAAAATGGCACTTTGGGACTGTGAAAGTGACATTTTGGCCCTGTTGTCCCAAACTGCCCCAGCACTTCCCACATTGCTCAAAGTGGCTAGCTTTCATCCCAACACAGTTTATAGGGCCATACGGTACATAGTTTTCAAGTTACAGACTAAGCTAAGCAAAATGAATCTTTTTTTTTTTACTGTGAAAACGGCACTTTGGGACTGTGAAAGTGACATTTTGGCCCTGTTGTCCCAAACTGCCCCAGCACTTCCCACATTGCTCAAAGTGGCTAGCTTTCATCCCAACACAGTTTATAGGGCCATACGGTACATAGTTTTCAAGTTACAGACTAATTAAGCAAAAGTGAACCTTTTTTTTTTTACTGTGAAAATGGCACTTTGGGACTGTGAAAGTGACATTTTGGCCCTGTTCGTTCCCTGTTGTCCCAAACTGCCCCAGCTCTTGCCACAATGCTCAAAGTGGCTAGCTTTCATCTCAACACAGTTTATAGGGCCATACGGTACATAGTTTTCAAGTTACAGACTAAGCTAAGCAAAAGTGAACCAGGCCTTTTTACTGTGAAAATGGCACTTTGGGACTGTGAAAGTGACATTTTGGCCCTGTTGTCCCAAACTGCCCCAGCACTTCCCACATTGCTCAAAGTGGCTAGCTTTCATCCCAACACAGTTTATAGGGCCATACGGTACATAGTTTTCAAGTTACAGACTAAGCTAAGCAAAAGTGAACCAGGCCTTTTTACTGTGAAAATGGCACTTTGGGACTGTGAAAGTGACATTTTGGCCCCGTTCATTCCCTGTTGTCCCAAACTGCCCCAGCTCTTGCCACAATGCTCAAAGTGGCTAGCTTTCATCCCAACACAGTTTATAGGGCCATACGGTACATAGTTTTCAAGTTACAGACTAAGCTAAGCAAAAGTGAACCAGGCCTTTTTACTGTGAAAATGGCACTTTGGGACTGTGAAAGTGACATTTTGGCCCTGTTGTCCCAAACTGCCCCAGCACTTCCCACATTGCTCAAAGTGGCTAGCTTTCATCCCAACACAGTTTATAGGGCCATACGGTACATAGTTTTCAAGTTACAGACTAAGCTAAGCAAAATGAATCTTTTTTTTTTTACTGTGAAAATGGCACTTTGGGACTGTGAAAGTGACATTTTGGCCCTGTTGTCCCAAACTGCCCCAGCACTTCCCACATTGCTCAAAGTGGCTAGCTTTCATCCCAACAAAGTTTATAGGGCCATACGGTACATAGTTTTCAAGTTACAGACTAAGCTAAGCAAAAGTGAACCAGGCCTTTTTACTGTAAAACGGCACTTTGGGACTGTGAAAGTGACATTTTGGCCCCGTTCATTCCCTGTTGTCCCAAACTGCCCCAGCTCTTGCCACAATGCTCAAAGTGGCTAGCTTTCATCCCAACACAGTTTATAGGGCCATACGGTACATAGTTTTCAAGTTACAGACTAAGCTAAGCAAAAGTGAACCAGGCCTTTTTACTGTGAAAATGGCACTTTGGGACTGTGAAAGTGACATTTTGGCCCTGTTGTCCCAAACTGCCCCAGCACTTCCCACATTGCTCAAAGTGGCTAGCTTTCATCCCAACACAGTTTATAGGGCCATACGGTACATAGTTTTCAAGTTACAGACTAAGCTAAGCAAAATTAATCTTTTTTTTTTTACTGTGAAAATGGCACTTTGGGACTGTGAAAGTGACATTTTGGCCCTGTTGTCCCAAACTGCCCCAGCACTTCCCACATTGCTCAAAGTGGCTAGCTTTCATCCCAACAAAGTTTATAGGGCCATACGGTACATAGTTTTCAAGTTACAGACTAAGCTAAGCAAAAGTGAACCAGGCCTTTTTACTGTAAAACGGCACTTTGGGACTGTGAAAGTGACATTTTGGCCCCGTTCATTCCCTGTTGTCCCAAACTGCCCCAGCTCTTGCCACAATGCTCAAAGTGGCTAGCTTTCATCCCAACACAGTTTATAGGGCCATACGGTACATAGTTTTCAAGTTACAGACTAAGCTAAGCAAAAGTGAACCAGGCCTTTTTACTGTGAAAATGGCACTTTGGGACTGTGAAAGTGACATTTTGGCCCTGTTGTCCCAAACTGCCCCAGCACTTCCCACATTGCTCAAAGTGGCTAGCTTTCATCCCAACACAGTTTATAGGGCCATACGGTACATAGTTTTCAAGTTACAGACTAAGCTAAGCAAAATGAATCTTTTTTTTTTTACTGTGAAAATGGCACTTTGGGACTGTGAAAGTGACATTTTGGCCCTGTTGTCCCAAACTGCCCCAGCACTTCCCACATTGCTCAAAGTGGCTAGCTTTCATCCCAACACAGTTTATAGGGCCATACGGTACATAGTTTTCAAGATACAGACTAAGCTAAGCAAAAGTGAACCAGGCCTTTTTACTGTGAAAATGGCACTTTGGGACTGTGAAAGTGACATTTTGGCCCTGTTGTCCCAAACTGCCCCAGCACTTCCCACATTGCTCAAAGTGGCTAGCTTTCATCCCAACACAGTTTATAGGGCCATACGGTACATAGTTTTCAAGTTACAGACTAAGCTAAGCAAAAGTGAACCAGGCCTTTTTACTGTGAAAATGGCACTTTGGGACTGTGAAAGTGACATTTTGGCCCTGTTGTCCCAAACTGCCCCAGCACTTCCCACATTGCTCAAAGTGGCTAGCTTTCATCCCAACACAGTTTATAGGGCCATACGGTACATAGTTTTCAAGTTACAGACTAAGCTAAGCAAAATGAATCTTTTTTTTTTTACTGTTAAAATGGCACTTTGGGACTGTGAAAGTGACATTTTGGCCCTGTTGTCCCAAACTGCCCCAGCACTTCCCACATTGCTCAAAGTGGCTAGCTTTCATCCCAACACAGTTTATAGGGCCATACGGTACATAGTTTTCAAGTTACAGACTAAGCTAAGCAAAATTAATCTTTTCTTTTTTACTGTGAAAACGGCACTTTGGGACTGTGAAAGTGACATTTTGGCCCTGTTGTCCCAAACTGCCCCAGCACTTCCCACATTGCTCAAAGTGGCTAGCTTTCATCCCAACACAGTTTATAGGGCCATACGGTACATAGTTTTCAAGATACAGACTAAGCTAAGCAAAAGTGAACCAGGCCTTTTTACTGTGAAAATGGCACTTTGGGACTGTGAAAGTGACATTTTGGCCCTGTTGTCCCAAACTGCCCCAGCACTTCCCACATTGCTCAAAGTGGCTAGCTTTCATCCCAACACAGTTTATAGGGCCATACGGTACATAGTTTTCAAGTTACAGACTAAGCTAAGCAAAAGTGAACCAGGCCTTTTTACTGTGAAAATGGCACTTTGGGACTGTGAAAGTGACATTTTGGCCCTGTTGTCCCAAACTGCCCCAGCACTTCCCACATTGCTCAAAGTGGCTAGCTTTCATCCCAACACAGTTTATAGGGCCATACGGTACATAGTTTTCAAGTTACAGACTAAGCTAAGCAAAAGTGAACCAGGCCTTTTTACTGTGAAAACGGCACTTTGGGACTGTGAAAGTGACATTTTGGCCCTGTTGTCCCAAACTGCCCCAGCACTTCCCACATTGCTCAAAGTGGCTAGCTTTCATCCCAACACAGTTTATAGGGCCATACGGTACATAGTTTTCAAGTTACAGACTAAGCTAAGCAAAAGTGAACCAGGCCTTTTTACTGTGAAAACGGCACTTTGGGACTGTGAAAGTGACATTTTGGCCCTGTTGTCCCAAACTGCCCCAGCACTTCCCACATTGCTCAAAGTGGCTAGCTTTCATCCCAACACAGTTTATAGGGCCATACGGTACATAGTTTTCAAGTTACAGACTAAGCTAAGCAAAAGTGAACCAGGCCTTTTTACTGTGAAAACGGCACTTTGGGACTGTGAAAGTGACATTTTGGCCCTGTTGTCCCAAACTGCCCCAGCACTTCCCACATTGCTCAAAGTGGCTAGCTTTCATCCCAACACAGTTTATAGGGCCATACGGTACATAGTTTTCAAGTTACAGCCTAAGCTAAGCAAAAGTGAACCAGGCCTTTTTACTGTGAAAATGGCACTTTGGGACTGTGAAAGTGACATTTTGGCCCTGTTGTCCCAAACTGCCCCAGCACTTCCCACATTGCTCAAAGTGGCTAGCTTTCATCCCAACACAGTTTATAGGGCCATACGGTACAAAGTTTTCAAGTTACAGACTAAGCTAAGCAAAAGTGAACCAGGCCTTTTTACTGTGAAAACGGCACTTTGGGACTGTGAAAGTGACATTTTGGCCCTGTTGTCCCAAACTGCCCCAGCACTTCCCACATTGCTCAAAGTGGCTAGCTTTCATCCCAACACAGTTTATAGGGCCATACTGTACATAGTTTTCAAGTTACAGACTAAGCTAAGCAAAATGAATCTTTTTTTTTTTTACTGTTAAAATGGCACTTTGGGACTGTGAAAGTGACATTTTGGCCCTGTTGTCCCAAACTGCCCCAGCACTTCCCACATTGCTCAAAGTGGCTAGCTTTCATCCCAACACAGTTTATAGGGCCATACGGTACATAGTTTTCAAGTTACAGACTAAGCTAAGCAAAAGTGAACCTTTTTTTTTTTACTGTGAAAATGGCACTTTGGGACTGTGAAAGTGACATTTTGGCCCTGTTCGTTCCCTGTTGTCCCAAACTGCCCCAGCTCTTGCCACAATGCTCAAAGTGGCTAGCTTTCATCTCAACACAGTTTATAGGGCCATACGGTACATAGTTTTCAAGTTACAGACTAAGCTAAGCAAAAGTGAACCAGGCCTTTTTACTGTGAAAATGGCACTTTGGGACTGTGAAAGTGACATTTTGGCCCTGTTGTCCCAAACTGCCCCAGCACTTCCCACATTGCTCAAAGTGGCTAGCTTTCATCCCAACACAGTTTATAGGGCCATACGGTACATAGTTTTCAAGTTACAGACTAAGCTAAGCAAAATGAATCTTTTTTTTTTTACTGTGAAAACGGCACTTTGGGACTGTGAAAGTGACATTTTGGCCCTGTTGTCCCAAACTGCCCCAGCACTTCCCACATTGCTCAAAGTGGCTAGCTTTCATCCCAACACAGTTTATAGGGCCATACGGTACATAGTTTTCAAGTTACAGACTAAGCTAAGCAAAAGTGAACCTTTTTTTTTTTACTGTGAAAATGGCACTTTGGGACTGTGAAAGTGACATTTTGGCCCTGTTGTCCCAAACTGCCCCAGCACTTCCCACATTGCTCAAAGTGGCTAGCTTTCATCCAAACACAGTTTATAGGGCCATACGGTACATAGTTTTCAAGTTACAGACTAAGCTAAGCAAAAGTGAACCAGGCCTTTTTACTGTGAAAATGGCACTTTGGGACTGTGAAAGTGACATTTTGGCCCTGTTGTCCCAAACTGCCCCAGCACTTCCCACATTGCTCAAAGTGGCTAGCTTTCATCCCAACACAGTTTATAGGGCCATACGGTACATAGTTTTCAAGTTACAGACTAAGCTAAGCAAAAGTGAACCAGGCCTTTTTACTGTGAAAACGGCACTTTGGGACTGTGAAAATGACATTTTGGCCCTGTTGTCCCAAACTGCCCCAGCACTTCCCACATTGCTCAAAGTGGCTAGCTTTCATCCCAACACAGTTTATAGGGCCATACGGTACATAGTTTTCAAGTTACAGACTAAGCTAAGCAAAAGTGAACCAGGCCTTTTTACTGTGAAAATGGCACTTTGGGACTGTGAAAGTGACATTTTGGCCCCGTTCATTCCCTGTTGTCCCAAACTGCCCCAGCTCTTGCCACAATGCTCAAAGTGGCTAGCTTTCATCCCAACACAGTTTATAGGGCCATACGGTACATAGTTTTCAAGTTACAGACTAAGCTAAGCAAAAGTGAACCAGGCCTTTTTACTGTGAAAATGGCACTTTGGGACTGTGAAAGTGACATTTTGGCCCTGTTGTCCCAAACTGCCCCAGCACTTCCCACATTGCTCAAAGTGGCTAGCTTTCATCCCAACACAGTTTATAGGGCCATACGGTACATAGTTTTCAAGTTACAGACTAAGCTAAGCAAAATGAATCTTTTTTTTTTTACTGTGAAAATGGCACTTTGGGACTGTGAAAGTGACATTTTGGCCCTGTTGTCCCAAACTGCCCCAGCACTTCCCACATTGCTCAAAGTGGCTAGCTTTCATCCCAACACAGTTTATAGGGCCATACGGTACATAGTTTTCAAGATACAGACTAAGCTAAGCAAAAGTGAACCAGGCCTTTTTACTGTGAAAATGGCACTTTGGGACTGTGAAAGTGACATTTTGGCCCTGTTGTCCCAAACTGCCCCAGCACTTCCCACATTGCTCAAAGTGGCTAGCTTTCATCCCAACACAGTTTATAGGGCCATACGGTACATAGTTTTCAAGTTACAGACTAAGCTAAGCAAAATTAATCTTTTCTTTTTTACTGTGAAAACGGCACTTTGGGACTGTGAAAGTGACATTTTGGCCCTGTTGTCCCAAACTGCCCCAGCACTTCCCACATTGCTCAAAGTGGCTAGCTTTCATCCCAACACAGT
The DNA here is from genome assembly GCF_963924005.1 of Protomyctophum bolini. Lineage (NCBI taxonomy): Eukaryota > Metazoa > Chordata > Actinopteri > Myctophiformes > Myctophidae > Protomyctophum > Protomyctophum bolini. The sequence continues at coordinate 44,086,944 of NC_137877.1, read as the reverse complement.
TTATAGGGCCATACGGTACATAGTTTTCAAGATACAGACTAAGCTAAGCAAAAGTGAACCAGGCCTTTTTACTGTGAAAATGGCACTTTGGGACTGTGAAAGTGACATTTTGGCCCTGTTGTCCCAAACTGCCCCAGCACTTCCCACATTGCTCAAAGTGGCTAGCTTTCATCCCAACACAGTTTATAGGGCCATACGGTACATAGTTTTCAAGTTACAGACTAAGCTAAGCAAAAGTGAACCAGGCCTTTTTACTGTGAAAACGGCACTTTGGGACTGTGAAAGTGACATTTTGGCCCTGTTGTCCCAAACTGCCCCAGCACTTCCCACATTGCTCAAAGTGGCTAGCTTTCATCCCAACACAGTTTATAGGGCCATACGGTACATAGTTTTCAAGTTACAGCCTAAGCTAAGCAAAAGTGAACCAGGCCTTTTTACTGTGAAAATGGCACTTTGGGACTGTGAAAGTGACATTTTGGCCCTGTTGTCCCAAACTGCCCCAGCACTTCCCACATTGCTCAAAGTGGCTAGCTTTCATCCCAACACAGTTTATAGGGCCATACGGTACATAGTTTTCAAGTTACAGACTAAGCTAAGCAAAAGTGAACCAGGCCTTTTTACTGTGAAAACGGCACTTTGGGACTGTGAAAGTGACATTTTGGCCCTGTTGTCCCAAACTGCCCCAGCACTTCCCACATTGCTCAAAGTGGCTAGCTTTCATCCCAACACAGTTTATAGGGCCATACGGTACATAGTTTTCAAGTTACAGACTAAGCTAAGCAAAAGTGAACCAGGCCTTTTTACTGTGAAAACGGCACTTTGGGACTGTGAAAGTGACATTTTGGCCCTGTTGTCCCAAACTGCCCCAGCACTTCCCACATTGCTCAAAGTGGCTAGCTTTCATCCCAACACAGTTTATAGGGCCATACGGTACATAGTTTTCAAGTTACAGCCTAAGCTAAGCAAAAGTGAACCAGGCCTTTTTACTGTGAAAATGGCACTTTGGGACTGTGAAAGTGACATTTTGGCCCTGTTGTCCCAAACTGCCCCAGCACTTCCCACATTGCTCAAAGTGGCTAGCTTTCATCCCAACACAGTTTATAGGGCCATACGGTACATAGTTTTCAAGTTACAGACTAAGCTAAGCAAAAGTGAACCAGGCCTTTTTACTGTGAAAACGGCACTTTGGGACTGTGAAAGTGACATTTTGGCCCTGTTGTCCCAAACTGCCCCAGCACTTCCCACATTGCTCAAAGTGGCTAGCTTTCATCCCAACACAGTTTATAGGGCCATACTGTACATAGTTTTCAAGTTACAGACTAAGCTAAGCAAAATGAATCTTTTTTTTTTTTACTGTTAAAATGGCACTTTGGGACTGTGAAAGTGACATTTTGGCCCTGTTGTCCCAAACTGCCCCAGCACTTCCCACATTGCTCAAAGTGGCTAGCTTTCATCCCAACACAGTTTATAGGGCCATACGGTACATAGTTTTCAAGTTACAGACTAAGCTAAGCAAAATTAATCTTTTCTTTTTTACTTTGAAAACGGCACTTTGGGACTGTGAAAGTGACATTTTGGCCCTGTTGTCCCAAACTGCCCCAGCACTTCCCACATTGCTCAAAGTGGCTAGCTTTCATCCCAACACAGTTTATAGGGCCATACGGTACATAGTTTTCAAGTTACAGACTAAGCTAAGCAAAAGTGAACCTTTTTTTTTTTACTGTGAAAATGGCACTTTGGGACTGTGAAAGTGACATTTTGGCCCTGTTCGTTCCCTGTTGTCCCAAACTGCCCCAGCTCTTGCCACAATGCTCAAAGTGGCTAGCTTTCATCTCAACACAGTTTATAGGGCCATACGGTACATAGTTTTCAAGTTACAGACTAAGCTAAGCAAAAGTGAACCAGGCCTTTTTACTGTGAAAATGGCACTTTGGGACTGTGAAAGTGACATTTTGGCCCTGTTGTCCCAAACTGCCCCAGCACTTCCCACATTGCTCAAAGTGGCTAGCTTTCATCCCAACACAGTTTATAGGGCCATACGGTACATAGTTTTCAAGTTACAGACTAAGCTAAGCAAAAGTGAACCAGGCCTTTTTACTGTGAAAATGGCACTTTGGGACTGTGAAAGTGACATTTTGGCCCTGTTGTCCCAAACTGCCCCAGCACTTCCCACATTGCTCAAAGTGGCTAGCTTTCATCCCAACACAGTTTATAGGGCCATACGGTACATAGTTTTCAAGTTACAGACTAAGCTAAGCAAAAGTGAACCAGGCCTTTTTACTGTGAAAATGTCACTTTGGGACTGTGAAAGTGACATTTTGGCCCTGTTGTCCCAAACTGCCCCAGCACTTCCCACATTGCTCAAAGTGGCTAGCTTTCATCCCAACACAGTTTATAGGGCCATACGGTACATAGTTTTCAAGTTACAGACTAAGCTAAGCAAAAGTGAACCAGGCCTTTTTACTGTGAAAATGGCACTTTGGGACTGTGAAAGTGACATTTTGGCCCTGTTGTCCCAAACTGCCCCAGCACTTCCCACATTGCTCAAAGTGGCTAGCTTTCATCCCAACACAGTTTATAGGGCCATACGGTACATAGTTTTCAAGTTACAGACTAAGCTAAGCAAAATGAATCTTTTTTTTTTTACTGTGAAAACGGCACTTTGGGACTGTGAAAGTGACATTTTGGCCCTGTTGTCCCAAACTGCCCCAGCACTTCCCACATTGCTCAAAGTGGCTAGCTTTCATCCCAACACAGTTTATAGGGCCATACGGTACATAGTTTTCAAGTTACAGACTAAGCTAAGCAAAAGTGAACCTTTTTTTTTTACTGTGAAAATGGCACTTTGGGACTGTGAAAGTGACATTTTGGCCCTGTTGTCCCAAACTGCCCCAGCACTTCCCACATTGCTCAAAGTGGCTAGCTTTCATCCAAACACAGTTTATAGGGCCATACGGTACATAGTTTTCAAGTTACAGACTAAGCTAAGCAAAAGTGAACCAGGCCTTTTTACTGTGAAAATGGCACTTTGGGACTGTGAAAGTGACATTTTGGCCCTGTTGTCCCAAACTGCCCCAGCACTTCCCACATTGCTCAAAGTGGCTAGCTTTCATCCCAACACAGTTTATAGGGCCATACGGTACATAGTTTTCAAGTTACAGACTAAGCTAAGCAAAAGTGAACCAGGCCTTTTTACTGTGAAAACGGCACTTTGGGACTGTGAAAATGACATTTTGGCCCTGTTGTCCCAAACTGCCCCAGCACTTCCCACATTGCTCAAAGTGGCTAGCTTTCATCCCAACACAGTTTATAGGGCCATACGGTACATAGTTTTCAAGTTACAGACTAAGCTAAGCAAAAGTGAACCAGGCCTTTTTACTGTGAAAACGGCACTTTGGGACTGTGAAAGTGACATTTTGGCCCTGTTGTCCCAAACTGCCCCAGCACTTCCCACATTGCTCAAAGTGGCTAGCTTTCATCCCAACACAGTTTATAGGGCCATACGGTACATAGTTTTCAAGTTACAGACTAAGCTAAGCAAAATTAATCTTTTTTTTTTTACTGTGAAAACGGCACTTTGGGACTGTGAAAGTGACATTTTGGCCCTGTTGTCCCAAACTGCCCCAGCACTTCCCACATTGCTCAAAGTGGCTAGCTTTCATCCCAACACAGTTTATAGGGCCATACGGTACATAGTTTTCAAGTTACAGACTAAGCTAAGCAAAAGTGAACCTTTTTTTTTTTACTGTGAAAATGGCACTTTGGGACTGTGAAAGTGACATTTTGGCCCTGTTCGTTCCCTGTTGTCCCAAACTGCCCCAGCTCTTGCCACAATGCTCAAAGTGGCTAGCTTTCATCTCAACACAGTTTATAGGGCCATACGGTACATAGTTTTCAAGTTACAGACTAAGCTAAGCAAAAGTGAACCAGGCCTTTTTACTGTGAAAATGGCACTTTGGGACTGTGAAAGTGACATTTTGGCCCTGTTGTCCCAAACTGCCCCAGCACTTCCCACATTGCTCAAAGTGGCTAGCTTTCATCCCAACACAGTTTATAGGGCCATACGGTACATAGTTTTCAAGTTACAGACTAAGCTAAGCAAAAGTGAACCAGGCCTTTTTACTGTGAAAATGGCACTTTGGGACTGTGAAAGTGACATTTTGGCCCCGTTCATTCCCTGTTGTCCCAAACTGCCCCAGCTCTTGCCACAATGCTCAAAGTGGCTAGCTTTCATCCCAACACAGTTTATAGGGCCATACGGTACATAGTTTTCAAGTTACAGACTAAGCTAAGCAAAAGTGAACCAGGCCTTTTTACTGTGAAAATGGCACTTTGGGACTGTGAAAGTGACATTTTGGCCCTGTTGTCCCAAACTGCCCCAGCACTTCCCACATTGCTCAAAGTGGCTAGCTTTCATCCCAACACAGTTTATAGGGCCATACGGTACATAGTTTTCAAGTTACAGACTAAGCTAAGCAAAATGAATCTTTTTTTTTTTACTGTGAAAATGGCACTTTGGGACTGTGAAAGTGACATTTTGGCCCTGTTGTCCCAAACTGCCCCAGCACTTCCCACATTGCTCAAAGTGGCTAGCTTTCATCCCAACACAGTTTATAGGGCCATACGGTACATAGTTTTCAAGATACAGACTAAGCTAAGCAAAAGTGAACCAGGCCTTTTTACTGTGAAAATGGCACTTTGGGACTGTGAAAGTGACATTTTGGCCCTGTTGTCCCAAACTGCCCCAGCACTTCCCACATTGCTCAAAGTGGCTAGCTTTCATCCCAACACAGTTTATAGGGCCATACGGTACATAGTTTTCAAGTTACAGACTAAGCTAAGCAAAAGTGAACCAGGCCTTTTTACTGTGAAAATGGCACTTTGGGACTGTGAAAGTGACATTTTGGCCCCGTTCATTCCCTGTTGTCCCAAACTGCCCCAGCTCTTGCCACAATGCTCAAAGTGGCTAGCTTTCATCCCAACACAGTTTATAGGGCCATACGGTACATAGTTTTCAAGTTACAGACTAAGCTAAGCAAAAGTGAACCAGGCCTTTTTACTGTGAAAATGGCACTTTGGGACTGTGAAAGTGACATTTTGGCCCTGTTGTCCCAAACTGCCCCAGCACTTCCCACATTGCTCAAAGTGGCTAGCTTTCATCCCAACACAGTTTATAGGGCCATACGGTACATAGTTTTCAAGTTACAGACTAAGCTAAGCAAAATGAATCTTTTTTTTTTTACTGTGAAAATGGCACTTTGGGACTGTGAAAGTGACATTTTGGCCCTGTTGTCCCAAACTGCCCCAGCACTTCCCACATTGCTCAAAGTGGCTAGCTTTCATCCCAACAAAGTTTATAGGGCCATACGGTACATAGTTTTCAAGTTACAGACTAAGCTAAGCAAAAGTGAACCAGGCCTTTTTACTGTGAAAACGGCACTTTGGGACTGTGAAAGTGACATTTTGGCCCTGTTGTCCCAAACTGCCCCAGCACTTCCCACATTGCTCAAAGTGGCTAGCTTTCATCCCAACACAGTTTATAGGGCCATACGGTACATAGTTTTCAAGTTACAGACTAAGCTAAGCAAAAGTGAACCAGGCCTTTTTACTGTGAAAACGGCACTTTGGGACTGTGAAAGTGACATTTTGGCCCTGTTGTCCCAAACTGCCCCTAGCACTTCCCACATTGCTCAAAGTGGCTAGCTTTCATCCCAACACAGTTTATAGGGCCATACGGTACATAGTTTTCAAGTTACAGACTAAGCTAAGCAAAAGTGAACCAGGCCTTTTTACTGTAAAACGGCACTTTGGGACTGTGAAAGTGACATTTTGGCCCCGTTCATTCCCTGTTGTCCCAAACTGCCCCAGCTCTTGCCACAATGCTCAAAGTGGCTAGCTTTCATCCCAACACAGTTTATAGGGCCATACGGTACATAGTTTTCAAGTTACAGACTAAGCTAAGCAAAAGTGAACCAGGCCTTTTTACTGTGAAAACGGCACTTTGGGACTGTGAAAGTGACATTTTGGCCCTGTTGTCCCAAACTGCCCCTAGCACTTCCCACATTGCTCAAAGTGGCTAGCTTTCATCCCAACACAGTTTATAGGGCCATACGGTACATAGTTTTCAAGTTACAGACTAAGCTAAGCAAAAGTGAACCAGGCCTTTTTACTGTAAAACGGCACTTTGGGACTGTGAAAGTGACATTTTGGCCCCGTTCATTCCCTGTTGTCCCAAACTGCCCCAGCTCTTGCCACAATGCTCAAAGTGGCTAGCTTTCATCCCAACACAGTTTATAGGGCCATACGGTACATAGTTTTCAAGTTACAGACTAAGCTAAGCAAAAGTGAACCAGGCCTTTTTACTGTGAAAATGGCACTTTGGGACTGTGAAAGTGACATTTTGGCCCTGTTGTCCCAAACTGCCCCAGCACTTCCCACATTGCTCAAAGTGGCTAGCTTTCATCCCAACACAGTTTATAGGGCCATACGGTACATAGTTTTCAAGTTACAGACTAAGCTAAGCAAAAGTGAACCAGGCCTTTTTACTGTGAAAACGGCACTTTGGGACTGTGAAAGTGACATTTTGGCCCTGTTGTCCCAAACTGCCCCAGCACTTCCCACATTGCTCAAAGTGGCTAGCTTTCATCCCAACACAGTTTATAGGGCCATACGGTACATAGTTTTCAAGTTACAGACTAAGCTAAGCAAAAGTGAACCAGGCCTTTTTACTGTGAAAATGGCACTTTGGGACTGTGAAAGTGACATTTTGGCCCCGTTCATTCCCTGTTGTCCCAAACTGCCCCAGCTCTTGCCACAATGCTCAAAGTGGCTAGCTTTCATCCCAACACAGTTTATAGGGCCATACGGTACATAGTTTTCAAGTTACAGACTAAGCTAAGCAAAAGTGAACCAGGCCTTTTTACTGTGAAAATGGCACTTTGGGACTGTGAAAGTGACATTTTGGCCCTGTTGTCCCAAACTGCCCCAGCACTTCCCACATTGCTCAAAGTGGCTAGCTTTCATCCCAACACAGTTTATAGGGCCATACGGTACATAGTTTTCAAGTTACAGACTAAGCTAAGCAAAATGAATCTTTTTTTTTTTACTGTGAAAATGGCACTTTGGGACTGTGAAAGTGACATTTTGGCCCTGTTGTCCCAAACTGCCCCAGCACTTCCCACATTGCTCAAAGTGGCTAGCTTTCATCCCAACACAGTTTATAGGGCCATACGGTACATAGTTTTCAAGTTACAGACTAAGCTAAGCAAAAGTGAACCAGGCCTTTTTACTGTGAAAACGGCACTTTGGGACTGTGAAAGTGACATTTTGGCCCTGTTGTCCCAAACTGCCCCAGCACTTCCCACATTGCTCAAAGTGGCTAGCTTTCATCCCAACACAGTTTATAGGGCCATACGGTACATAGTTTTCAAGTTACAGACTAAGCTAAGCAAAAGTGAACCAGGCCTTTTTACTGTGAAAACGGCACTTTGGGACTGTGAAAGTGACATTTTGGCCCTGTTGTCCCAAACTGCCCCTAGCACTTCCCACATTGCTCAAAGTGGCTAGCTTTCATCCCAACACAGTTTATAGGGCCATACGGTACATAGTTTTCAAGTTACAGACTAAGCTAAGCAAAAGTGAACCAGGCCTTTTTACTGTGAAAATGGCACTTTGGGACTGTGAAAGTGACATTTTGGCCCTGTTGTCCCAAACTGCCCCAGCACTTCCCACATTGCTCAAAGTGGCTAGCTTTCATCCCAACACAGTTTATAGGGCCATACGGTACATAGTTTTCAAGTTACAGACTAAGCTAAGCAAAAGTGAACCTTTTTTTTTTTACTGTGAAAATGGCACTTTGGGACTGTGAAAGTGACATTTTGGCCCTGTTCGTTCCCTGTTGTCCCAAACTGCCCCAGCTCTTGCCACAATGCTCAAAGTGGCTAGCTTTCATCTCAACACAGTTTATAGGGCCATACGGTACATAGTTTTCAAGTTACAGACTAAGCTAAGCAAAAGTGAACCAGGCCTTTTTACTGTGAAAATGGCACTTTGGGACTGTGAAAGTGACATTTTGGCCCTGTTGTCCCAAACTGCCCCAGCACTTCCCACATTGCTCAAAGTGGCTAGCTTTCATCCCAACACAGTTTATAGGGCCATACGGTACATAGTTTTCAAGTTACAGACTAAGCTAAGCAAAAGTGAACCAGGCCTTTTTACTGTGAAAATGGCACTTTGGGACTGTGAAAGTGACATTTTGGCCCCGTTCATTCCCTGTTGTCCCAAACTGCCCCAGCTCTTGCCACAATGCTCAAAGTGGCTAGCTTTCATCCCAACACAGTTTATAGGGCCATACGGTACATAGTTTTCAAGTTACAGACTAAGCTAAGCAAAAGTGAACCAGGCCTTTTTACTGTGAAAATGGCACTTTGGGACTGTGAAAGTGACATTTTGGCCCTGTTGTCCCAAACTGCCCCAGCACTTCCCACATTGCTCAAAGTGGCTAGCTTTCATCCCAACACAGTTTATAGGGCCATACGGTACATAGTTTTCAAGTTACAGACTAAGCTAAGCAAAATGAATCTTTTTTTTTTTACTGTGAAAATGGCACTTTGGGACTGTGAAAGTGACATTTTGGCCCTGTTGTCCCAAACTGCCCCAGCACTTCCCACATTGCTCAAAGTGGCTAGCTTTCATCCCAACACAGTTTATAGGGCCATACGGTACATAGTTTTCAAGATACAGACTAAGCTAAGCAAAAGTGAACCAGGCCTTTTTACTGTGAAAATGGCACTTTGGGACTGTGAAAGTGACATTTTGGCCCTGTTGTCCCAAACTGCCCCAGCACTTCCCACATTGCTCAAAGTGGCTAGCTTTCATCCCAACACAGTTTATAGGGCCATACGGTACATAGTTTTCAAGTTACAGACTAAGCTAAGCAAAAGTGAACCAGGCCTTTTTACTGTGAAAATGGCACTTTGGGACTGTGAAAGTGACATTTTGGCCCCGTTCATTCCCTGTTGTCCCAAACTGCCCCAGCTCTTGCCACAATGCTCAAAGTGGCTAGCTTTCATCCCAACACAGTTTATAGGGCCATACGGTACATAGTTTTCAAGTTACAGACTAAGCTAAGCAAAAGTGAACCAGGCCTTTTTACTGTGAAAATGGCACTTTGGGACTGTGAAAGTGACATTTTGGCCCTGTTGTCCCAAACTGCCCCAGCACTTCCCACATTGCTCAAAGTGGCTAGCTTTCATCCCAACACAGTTTATAGGGCCATACGGTACATAGTTTTCAAGTTACAGACTAAGCTAAGCAAAATGAATCTTTTTTTTTTTACTGTGAAAATGGCACTTTGGGACTGTGAAAGTGACATTTTGGCCCTGTTGTCCCAAACTGCCCCAGCACTTCCCACATTGCTCAAAGTGGCTAGCTTTCATCCCAACAAAGTTTATAGGGCCATACGGTACATAGTTTTCAAGTTACAGACTAAGCTAAGCAAAAGTGAACCAGGCCTTTTTACTGTGAAAACGGCACTTTGGGACTGTGAAAGTGACATTTTGGCCCTGTTGTCCCAAACTGCCCCAGCACTTCCCACATTGCTCAAAGTGGCTAGCTTTCATCCCAACACAGTTTATAGGGCCATACGGTACATAGTTTTCAAGTTACAGACTAAGCTAAGCAAAAGTGAACCAGGCCTTTTTACTGTGAAAACGGCACTTTGGGACTGTGAAAGTGACATTTTGGCCCTGTTGTCCCAAACTGCCCCTAGCACTTCCCACATTGCTCAAAGTGGCTAGCTTTCATCCCAACACAGTTTATAGGGCCATACGGTACATAGTTTTCAAGTTACAGACTAAGCTAAGCAAAAGTGAACCAGGCCTTTTTACTGTAAAACGGCACTTTGGGACTGTGAAAGTGACATTTTGGCCCCGTTCATTCCCTGTTGTCCCAAACTGCCCCAGCTCTTGCCACAATGCTCAAAGTGGCTAGCTTTCATCCCAACACAGTTTATAGGGCCATACGGTACATAGTTTTCAAGTTACAGACTAAGCTAAGCAAAAGTGAACCAGGCCTTTTTACTGTGAAAACGGCACTTTGGGACTGTGAAAGTGACATTTTGGCCCTGTTGTCCCAAACTGCCCCTAGCACTTCCCACATTGCTCAAAGTGGCTAGCTTTCATCCCAACACAGTTTATAGGGCCATACGGTACATAGTTTTCAAGTTACAGACTAAGCTAAGCAAAAGTGAACCAGGCCTTTTTACTGTAAAACGGCACTTTGGGACTGTGAAAGTGACATTTTGGCCCCGTTCATTCCCTGTTGTCCCAAACTGCCCCAGCTCTTGCCACAATGCTCAAAGTGGCTAGCTTTCATCCCAACACAGTTTATAGGGCCATACGGTACATAGTTTTCAAGTTACAGACTAAGCTAAGCAAAAGTGAACCAGGCCTTTTTACTGTGAAAATGGCACTTTGGGACTGTGAAAGTGACATTTTGGCCCTGTTGTCCCAAACTGCCCCAGCACTTCCCACATTGCTCAAAGTGGCTAGCTTTCATCCCAACACAGTTTATAGGGCCATACGGTACATAGTTTTCAAGTTACAGACTAAGCTAAGCAAAAGTGAACCAGGCCTTTTTACTGTGAAAACGGCACTTTGGGACTGTGAAAGTGACATTTTGGCCCTGTTGTCCCAAACTGCCCCAGCACTTCCCACATTGCTCAAAGTGGCTAGCTTTCATCCCAACACAGTTTATAGGGCCATACGGTACATAGTTTTCAAGTTACAGACTAAGCTAAGCAAAAGTGAACCAGGCCTTTTTACTGTGAAAATGGCACTTTGGGACTGTGAAAGTGACATTTTGGCCCCGTTCATTCCCTGTTGTCCCAAACTGCCCCAGCTCTTGCCACAATGCTCAAAGTGGCTAGCTTTCATCCCAACACAGTTTATAGGGCCATACGGTACATAGTTTTCAAGTTACAGACTAAGCTAAGCAAAAGTGAACCAGGCCTTTTTACTGTGAAAATGGCACTTTGGGACTGTGAAAGTGACATTTTGGCCCTGTTGTCCCAAACTGCCCCAGCACTTCCCACATTGCTCAAAGTGGCTAGCTTTCATCCCAACACAGTTTATAGGGCCATACGGTACATAGTTTTCAAGTTACAGACTAAGCTAAGCAAAATGAATCTTTTTTTTTTTACTGTGAAAATGGCACTTTGGGACTGTGAAAGTGACATTTTGGCCCTGTTGTCCCAAACTGCCCCAGCACTTCCCACATTGCTCAAAGTGGCTAGCTTTCATCCCAACACAGTTTATAGGGCCATACGGTACATAGTTTTCAAGTTACAGACTAAGCTAAGCAAAAGTGAACCAGGCCTTTTTACTGTGAAAACGGCACTTTGGGACTGTGAAAGTGACATTTTGGCCCTGTTGTCCCAAACTGCCCCAGCACTTCCCACATTGCTCAAAGTGGCTAGCTTTCATCCCAACACAGTTTATAGGGCCATACGGTACATAGTTTTCAAGTTACAGACTAAGCTAAGCAAAAGTGAACCAGGCCTTTTTACTGTGAAAACGGCACTTTGGGACTGTGAAAGTGACATTTTGGCCCTGTTGTCCCAAACTGCCCCTAGCACTTCCCACATTGCTCAAAGTGGCTAGCTTTCATCCCAACACAGTTTATAGGGCCATACGGTACATAGTTTTCAAGTTACAGACTAAGCTAAGCAAAAGTGAACCAGGCCTTTTTACTGTGAAAATGGCACTTTGGGACTGTGAAAGTGACATTTTGGCCCTGTTGTCCCAAACTGCCCCAGCACTTCCCACATTGCTCAAAGTGGCTAGCTTTCATCCCAACACAGTTTATAGGGCCATACGGTACATAGTTTTCAAGTTACAGACTAAGCTAAGCAAAAGTGAACCAGGCCTTTTTACTGTAAAACGGCACTTTGGGACTGTGAAAGTGACATTTTGGCCCCGTTCATTCCCTGTTGTCCCAAACTGCCCCAGCTCTTGCCACAATGCTCAAAGTGGCTAGCTTTCATCCCAACACAGTTTATAGGGCCATACGGTACATAGTTTTCAAGTTACAGACTAAGCTAAGCAAAAGTGAACCAGGCCTTTTTACTGTGAAAATGGCACTTTGGGACTGTGAAAGTGACATTTTGGCCCTGTTGTCCCAAACTGCCCCAGCACTTCCCACATTGCTCAAAGTGGCTAGCTTTCATCCCAACACAGTTTATAGGGCCATACGGTACATAGTTTTCAAGTTACAGACTAAGCTAAGCAAAATGAATCTTTTTTTTTTTACTGTGAAAATGGCACTTTGGGACTGTGAAAGTGACATTTTGGCCCTGTTGTCCCAAACTGCCCCAGCACTTCCCACATTGCTCAAAGTGGCTAGCTTTCATCCCAACAAAGTTTATAGGGCCATACGGTACATAGTTTTCAAGTTACAGACTAAGCTAAGCAAAAGTGAACCAGGCCTTTTTACTGTGAAAACGGCACTTTGGGACTGTGAAAGTGACATTTTGGCCCTGTTGTCCCAAACTGCCCCAGCACTTCCCACATTGCTCAAAGTGGCTAGCTTTCATCCCAACACAGTTTATAGGGCCATACGGTACATAGTTTTCAAGTTACAGACTAAGCTAAGCAAAAGTGAACCTTTTTTTTTTTACTGTGAAAATGGCACTTTGGGACTGTGAAAGTGACATTTTGGCCCTGTTCGTTCCCTGTTGTCCCAAACTGCCCCAGCTCTTGCCACAATGCTCAAAGTGGCTAGCTTTCATCTCAACACAGTTTATAGGGCCATACGGTACATAGTTTTCAAGTTACAGACTAAGCTAAGCAAAATGAATCTTTTTTTTTTTACTGTGAAAATGGCACTTTGGGACTGTGAAAGTGACATTTTGGCCCTGTTGTCCCAAACTGCCCCAGCACTTCCCACATTGCTCAAAGTGGCTAGCTTTCATCCCAACAAAGTTTATAGGGCCATACGGTACATAGTTTTCAAGTTACAGACTAAGCTAAGCAAAAGTGAACCAGGCCTTTTTACTGTGAAAACGGCACTTTGGGACTGTGAAAGTGACATTTTGGCCCTGTTGTCCCAAACTGCCCCAGCACTTCCCACATTGCTCAAAGTGGCTAGCTTTCATCCCAACACAGTTTATAGGGCCATACGGTACATAGTTTTCAAGTTACAGACTAAGCTAAGCAAAAGTGAACCAGGCCTTTTTACTGTGAAAATGGCACTTTGGGACTGTGAAAGTGACATTTTGGCCCTGTTGTCCCAAACTGCCCCAGCACTTCCCACATTGCTCAAAGTGGCTAGCTTTCATCCCAACACAGTTTATAGGGCCATACGGTACATAGTTTTCAAGTTACAGACTAAGCTAAGCAAAATGAATCTTTTTTTTTTTACTGTGAAAATGGCACTTTGGGACTGTGAAAGTGACATTTTGGCCCTGTTGTCCCAAACTGCCCCAGCACTTCCCACATTGCTCAAAGTGGCTAGCTTTCATCCCAACACAGTTTATAGGGCCATACGGTACATAGTTTTCAAGTTACAGACTAAGCTAAGCAAAAGTGAACCAGGCCTTTTTACTGTGAAAACGGCACTTTGGGACTGTGAAAGTGACATTTTGGCCCTGTTGTCCCAAACTGCCCCAGCACTTCCCACATTGCTCAAAGTGGCTAGCTTTCATCCCAACACAGTTTATAGGGCCATACGGTACATAGTTTTCAAGTTACAGACTAAGCTAAGCAAAAGTGAACCAGGCCTTTTTACTGTGAAAACGGCACTTTGGGACTGTGAAAGTGACATTTTGGCCCTGTTGTCCCAAACTGCCCCTAGCACTTCCCACATTGCTCAAAGTGGCTAGCTTTCATCCCAACACAGTTTATAGGGCCATACGGTACATAGTTTTCAAGTTACAGACTAAGCTAAGCAAAAGTGAACCAGGCCTTTTTACTGTGAAAATGGCACTTTGGGACTGTGAAAGTGACATTTTGGCCCTGTTGTCCCAAACTGCCCCAGCACTTCCCACATTGCTCAAAGTGGCTAGCTTTCATCCCAACACAGTTTATAGGGCCATACGGTACATAGTTTTCAAGTTACAGACTAAGCTAAGCAAAATGAATCTTTTTTTTTTTACTGTGAAAATGGCACTTTGGGACTGTGAAAGTGACATTTTGGCCCTGTTGTCCCAAACTGCCCCAGCACTTCCCACATTGCTCAAAGTGGCTAGCTTTCATCCCAACACAGTTTATAGGGCCATACGGTACATAGTTTTCAAGTTACAGACTAAGCTAAGCAAAAGTGAACCAGGCCTTTTTACTGTGAAAACGGCACTTTGGGACTGTGAAAGTGACATTTTGGCCCTGTTGTCCCAAACTGCCCCAGCACTTCCCACATTGCTCAAAGTGGCTAGCTTTCATCCCAACACAGTTTATAGGGCCATACGGTACATAGTTTTCAAGTTACAGACTAAGCTAAGCAAAAGTGAACCAGGCCTTTTTACTGTGAAAACGGCACTTTGGGACTGTGAAAGTGACATTTTGGCCCTGTTGTCCCAAACTGCCCCTAGCACTTCCCACATTGCTCAAAGTGGCTAGCTTTCATCCCAACACAGTTTATAGGGCCATACGGTACATAGTTTTCAAGTTACAGACTAAGCTAAGCAAAAGTGAACCAGGCCTTTTTACTGTAAAACGGCACTTTGGGACTGTGAAAGTGACATTTTGGCCCTGTTGTCCCAAACTGCCCCAGCACTTCCCACATTGCTCAAAGTGGCTAGCTTTCATCCCAACACAGTTTATAGGGCCATACGGTACATAGTTTTCAAGTTACAGACTAAGCTAAGCAAAAGTGAACCAGGCCTTTTTACTGTGAAAATGGCACTTTGGGACTGTGAAAGTGACATTTTGGCCCTGTTGTCCCAAACTGCCCCAGCACTTCCCACATTGCTCAAAGTGGCTAGCTTTCATCCCAACACAGTTTATAGGGCCATACGGTACATAGTTTTCAAGTTACAGACTAAGCTAAGCAAAAGTGAACCAGGCCTTTTTACTGTAAAACGGCACTTTGGGACTGTGAAAGTGACATTTTGGCCCCGTTCATTCCCTGTTGTCCCAAACTGCCCCAGCTCTTGCCACAATGCTCAAAGTGGCTAGCTTTCATCCCAACACAGTTTATAGGGCCATACGGTACATAGTTTTCAAGTTACAGACTAAGCTAAGCAAAAGTGAACCAGGCCTTTTTACTGTGAAAATGGCACTTTGGGACTGTGAAAGTGACATTTTGGCCCTGTTGTCCCAAACTGCCCCAGCACTTCCCACATTGCTCAAAGTGGCTAGCTTTCATCCCAACACAGTTTATAGGGCCATACGGTACATAGTTTTCAAGTTACAGACTAAGCTAAGCAAAATGAATCTTTTTTTTTTTACTGTGAAAATGGCACTTTGGGACTGTGAAAGTGACATTTTGGCCCTGTTGTCCCAAACTGCCCCAGCACTTCCCACATTGCTCAAAGTGGCTAGCTTTCATCCCAACAAAGTTTATAGGGCCATACGGTACATAGTTTTCAAGTTACAGACTAAGCTAAGCAAAAGTGAACCAGGCCTTTTTACTGTGAAAACGGCACTTTGGGACTGTGAAAGTGACATTTTGGCCCTGTTGTCCCAAACTGCCCCAGCACTTCCCACATTGCTCAAAGTGGCTAGCTTTCATCCCAACACAGTTTATAGGGCCATACGGTACATAGTTTTCAAGTTACAGACTAAGCTAAGCAAAAGTGAACCTTTTTTTTTTTACTGTGAAAATGGCACTTTGGGACTGTGAAAGTGACATTTTGGCCCTGTTCGTTCCCTGTTGTCCCAAACTGCCCCAGCTCTTGCCACAATGCTCAAAGTGGCTAGCTTTCATCTCAACACAGTTTATAGGGCCATACGGTACATAGTTTTCAAGTTACAGACTAAGCTAAGCAAAAGTGAACCAGGCCTTTTTACTGTGAAAATGGCACTTTGGGACTGTGAAAGTGTCATTTTGGCCCTGTTGTCCCAAACTGCCCCAGCACTTCCCACATTGCTCAAAGTGGCTAGCTTTCATCCCAACACAGTTTATAGGGCCATACTGTACATAGTTTTCAAGTTACAGACTAAGCTAAGCAAAAGTGAACCAGGCCTTTTTACTGTAAAACGGCACTTTGGGACTGTGAAAGTGACATTTTGGCCCCGTTCATTCCCTGTTGTCCCAAACTGCCCCAGCTCTTGCCACAATGCTCAAAGTGGCTAGCTTTCATCCCAACACAGTTTATAGGGCCATACGGTACATAGTTTTCAAGTTACAGACTAAGCTAAGCAAAAGTGAACCAGGCCTTTTTACTGTGAAAATGGCACTTTGGGACTGTGAAAGTGACATTTTGGCCCTGTTGTCCCAAACTGCCCCAGCACTTCCCACATTGCTCAAAGTGGCTAGCTTTCATCCCAACACAGTTTATAGGGCCATACGGTACATAGTTTTCAAGTTACAGACTAAGCTAAGCAAAATGAATCTTTTTTTTTTTACTGTGAAAATGGCACTTTGGGACTGTGAAAGTGACATTTTGGCCCTGTTGTCCCAAACTGCCCCAGCACTTCCCACATTGCTCAAAGTGGCTAGCTTTCATCCCAACACAGTTTATAGGGCCATACGGTACATAGTTTTCAAGATACAGACTAAGCTAAGCAAAAGTGAACCAGGCCTTTTTACTGTGAAAATGGCACTTTGGGACTGTGAAAGTGACATTTTGGCCCTGTTGTCCCAAACTGCCCCAGCACTTCCCACATTGCTCAAAGTGGCTAGCTTTCATCCCAACACAGTTTATAGGGCCATACGGTACATAGTTTTCAAGTTACAGACTAAGCTAAGCAAAAGTGAACCAGGCCTTTTTACTGTGAAAATGGCACTTTGGGACTGTGAAAGTGACATTTTGGCCCTGTTGTCCCAAACTGCCCCAGCACTTCCCACATTGCTCAAAGTGGCTAGCTTTCATCCCAACACAGTTTATAGGGCCATACGGTACATAGTTTTCAAGTTACAGACTAAGCTAAGCAAAAGTGAACCAGGCCTTTTTACTGTAAAACGGCACTTTGGGACTGTGAAAGTGACATTTTGGCCCTGTTGTCCCAAACTGCCCCAGCACTTCCCACATTGCTCAAAGTGGCTAGCTTTCATCCCAACACAGTTTATAGGGCCATACGGTACATAGTTTTCAAGTTACAGACTAAGCTAAGCAAAAGTGAACCAGGCCTTTTTACTGTGAAAATGGCACTTTGGGACTGTGAAAGTGACATTTTGGCCCTGTTGTCCCAAACTGCCCCAGCACTTCCCACATTGCTCAAAGTGGCTAGCTTTCATCCCAACACAGTTTATAGGGCCATACGGTACATAGTTTTCAAGTTACAGACTAAGCTAAGCAAAAGTGAACCAGGCCTTTTTACTGTAAAACGGCACTTTGGGACTGTGAAAGTGACATTTTGGCCCCGTTCATTCCCTGTTGTCCCAAACTGCCCCAGCTCTTGCCACAATGCTCAAAGTGGCTAGCTTTCATCCCAACACAGTTTATAGGGCCATACGGTACATAGTTTTCAAGTTACAGACTAAGCTAAGCAAAAGTGAACCAGGCCTTTTTACTGTGAAAATGGCACTTTGGGACTGTGAAAGTGACATTTTGGCCCTGTTGTCCCAAACTGCCCCAGCACTTCCCACATTGCTCAAAGTGGCTAGCTTTCATCCCAACACAGTTTATAGGGCCATACGGTACATAGTTTTCAAGTTACAGACTAAGCTAAGCAAAATGAATCTTTTTTTTTTTACTGTGAAAATGGCACTTTGGGACTGTGAAAGTGACATTTTGGCCCTGTTGTCCCAAACTGCCCCAGCACTTCCCACATTGCTCAAAGTGGCTAGCTTTCATCCCAACAAAGTTTATAGGGCCATACGGTACATAGTTTTCAAGTTACAGACTAAGCTAAGCAAAAGTGAACCAGGCCTTTTTACTGTGAAAACGGCACTTTGGGACTGTGAAAGTGACATTTTGGCCCTGTTGTCCCAAACTGCCCCAGCACTTCCCACATTGCTCAAAGTGGCTAGCTTTCATCCCAACACAGTTTATAGGGCCATACGGTACATAGTTTTCAAGTTACAGACTAAGCTAAGCAAAAGTGAACCTTTTTTTTTTTACTGTGAAAATGGCACTTTGGGACTGTGAAAGTGACATTTTGGCCCTGTTCGTTCCCTGTTGTCCCAAACTGCCCCAGCTCTTGCCACAATGCTCAAAGTGGCTAGCTTTCATCTCAACACAGTTTATAGGGCCATACGGTACATAGTTTTCAAGTTACAGACTAAGCTAAGCAAAAGTGAACCAGGCCTTTTTACTGTGAAAATGGCACTTTGGGACTGTGAAAGTGTCATTTTGGCCCTGTTGTCCCAAACTGCCCCAGCACTTCCCACATTGCTCAAAGTGGCTAGCTTTCATCCCAACACAGTTTATAGGGCCATACTGTACATAGTTTTCAAGTTACAGACTAAGCTAAGCAAAAGTGAACCAGGCCTTTTTACTGTAAAACGGCACTTTGGGACTGTGAAAGTGACATTTTGGCCCCGTTCATTCCCTGTTGTCCCAAACTGCCCCAGCTCTTGCCACAATGCTCAAAGTGGCTAGCTTTCATCCCAACACAGTTTATAGGGCCATACGGTACATAGTTTTCAAGTTACAGACTAAGCTAAGCAAAAGTGAACCAGGCCTTTTTACTGTGAAAATGGCACTTTGGGACTGTGAAAGTGACATTTTGGCCCTGTTGTCCCAAACTGCCCCAGCACTTCCCACATTGCTCAAAGTGGCTAGCTTTCATCCCAACACAGTTTATAGGGCCATACGGTACATAGTTTTCAAGTTACAGACTAAGCTAAGCAAAATGAATCTTTTTTTTTTTACTGTGAAAATGGCACTTTGGGACTGTGAAAGTGACATTTTGGCCCTGTTGTCCCAAACTGCCCCAGCACTTCCCACATTGCTCAAAGTGGCTAGCTTTCATCCCAACACAGTTTATAGGGCCATACGGTACATAGTTTTCAAGATACAGACTAAGCTAAGCAAAAGTGAACCAGGCCTTTTTACTGTGAAAATGGCACTTTGGGACTGTGAAAGTGACATTTTGGCCCTGTTGTCCCAAACTGCCCCAGCACTTCCCACATTGCTCAAAGTGGCTAGCTTTCATCCCAACACAGTTTATAGGGCCATACGGTACATAGTTTTCAAGTTACAGACTAAGCTAAGCAAAAGTGAACCAGGCCTTTTTACTGTGAAAATGGCACTTTGGGACTGTGAAAGTGACATTTTGGCCCTGTTGTCCCAAACTGCCCCAGCACTTCCCACATTGCTCAAAGTGGCTAGCTTTCATCCCAACACAGTTTATAGGGCCATACGGTACATAGTTTTCAAGTTACAGACTAAGCTAAGCAAAAGTGAACCAGGCCTTTTTACTGTGAAAACGGCACTTTGGGACTGTGAAAGTGACATTTTGGCCCTGTTGTCCCAAACTGCCCCAGCACTTCCCACATTGCTCAAAGTGGCTAGCTTTCATCCCAACACAGTTTATAGGGCCATACGGTACATAGTTTTCAAGTTACAGACTAAGCTAAGCAAAATTAATCTTTTTTTTTTTTACTGTGAAAACGGCACTTTGGGACTGTGAAAGTGACATTTTGGCCCTGTTGTCCCAAACTGCCCCAGCACTTCCCACATTGCTCAAAGTGGCTAGCTTTCATCCCAACACAGTTTATAGGGCCATACGGTACATAGTTTTCAAGTTACAGACTAAGCTAAGCAAAAGTGAACCAGGCCTTTTTACTGTGAAAATGGCACTTTGGGACTGTGAAAGTGACATTTTGGCCCCGTTCATTCCCTGTTGTCCCAAACTGCCCCAGCTCTTGCCACAATGCTCAAAGTGGCTAGCTTTCATCCCAACACAGTTTATAGGGCCATACGGTACATAGTTTTCAAGTTACAGACTAAGCTAAGCAAAAGTGAACCAGGCCTTTTTACTGTGAAAATGGCACTTTGGGACTGTGAAAGTGACATTTTGGCCCTGTTGTCCCAAACTGCCCCAGCACTTCCCACATTGCTCAAAGTGGCTAGCTTTCATCCCAACACAGTTTATAGGGCCATACGGTACATAGTTTTCAAGTTACAGACTAAGCTAAGCAAAATGAATCTTTTTTTTTTTACTGTGAAAATGGCACTTTGGGACTGTGAAAGTGACATTTTGGCCCTGTTGTCCCAAACTGCCCCAGCACTTCCCACATTGCTCAAAGTGGCTAGCTTTCATCCCAACAAAGTTTATAGGGCCATACGGTACATAGTTTTCAAGTTACAGACTAAGCTAAGCAAAAGTGAACCAGGCCTTTTTACTGTGAAAACGGCACTTTGGGACTGTGAAAGTGACATTTTGGCCCTGTTGTCCCAAACTGCCCCAGCACTTCCCACATTGCTCAAAGTGGCTAGCTTTCATCCCAACACAGTTTATAGGGCCATACGGTACATAGTTTTCAAGTTACAGACTAAGCTAAGCAAAAGTGAACCAGGCCTTTTTACTGTGAAAACGGCACTTTGGGACTGTGAAAGTGACATTTTGGCCCTGTTGTCCCAAACTGCCCCTAGCACTTCCCACATTGCTCAAAGTGGCTAGCTTTCATCCCAACACAGTTTATAGGGCCATACGGTACATAGTTTTCAAGTTACAGACTAAGCTAAGCAAAAGTGAACCAGGCCTTTTTACTGTAAAACGGCACTTTGGGACTGTGAAAGTGACATTTTGGCCCCGTTCATTCCCTGTTGTCCCAAACTGCCCCAGCTCTTGCCACAATGCTCAAAGTGGCTAGCTTTCATCCCAACACAGTTTATAGGGCCATACGGTACATAGTTTTCAAGTTACAGACTAAGCTAAGCAAAAGTGAACCAGGCCTTTTTACTGTGAAAACGGCACTTTGGGACTGTGAAAGTGACATTTTGGCCCTGTTGTCCCAAACTGCCCCTAGCACTTCCCACATTGCTCAAAGTGGCTAGCTTTCATCCCAACACAGTTTATAGGGCCATACGGTACATAGTTTTCAAGTTACAGACTAAGCTAAGCAAAAGTGAACCAGGCCTTTTTACTGTAAAACGGCACTTTGGGACTGTGAAAGTGACATTTTGGCCCCGTTCATTCCCTGTTGTCCCAAACTGCCCCAGCTCTTGCCACAATGCTCAAAGTGGCTAGCTTTCATCCCAACACAGTTTATAGGGCCATACGGTACATAGTTTTCAAGTTACAGACTAAGCTAAGCAAAAGTGAACCAGGCCTTTTTACTGTGAAAATGGCACTTTGGGACTGTGAAAGTGACATTTTGGCCCTGTTGTCGCAAACTGCCCCAGCACTTCCCACATTGCTCAAAGTGGCTAGCTTTCATCCCAACACAGTTTATAGGGCCATACGGTACATAGTTTTCAAGTTACAGACTAAGCTAAGCAAAATGAATCTTTTTTTTTTTACTGTGAAAATGGCACTTTGGGACTGTGAAAGTGACATTTTGGCCCTGTTGTCCCAAACTGCCCCAGCACTTCCCACATTGCTCAAAGTGGCTAGCTTTCATCCCAACACAGTTTATAGGGCCATACGGTACATAGTTTTCAAGTTACAGACTAAGCTAAGCAAAAGTGAACCAGGCCTTTTTACTGTGAAAACGGCACTTTGGGACTGTGAAAGTGACATTTTGGCCCTGTTGTCCCAAACTGCCCCAGCACTTCCCACATTGCTCAAAGTGGCTAGCTTTCATCCCAACACAGTTTATAGGGCCATACGGTACATAGTTTTCAAGTTACAGACTAAGCTAAGCAAAAGTGAACCAGGCCTTTTTACTGTGAAAACGGCACTTTGGGACTGTGAAAGTGACATTTTGGCCCTGTTGTCCCAAACTGCCCCTAGCACTTCCCACATTGCTCAAAGTGGCTAGCTTTCATCCTAACACAGTTTATAGGGCCATACGGTACATAGTTTTCAAGTTACAGACTAAGCTAAGCAAAAGTGAACCAGGCCTTTTTACTGTAAAACGGCACTTTGGGACTGTGAAAGTGACATTTTGGCCCTGTTGTCCCAAACTGCCCCAGCACTTCCCACATTGCTCAAAGTGGCTAGCTTTCATCCCAACACAGTTTATAGGGCCATACGGTACATAGTTTTCAAGTTACAGACTAAGCTAAGCAAAAGTGAACCAGGCCTTTTTACTGTGAAAATGGCACTTTGGGACTGTGAAAGTGACATTTTGGCCCTGTTGTCCCAAACTGCCCCAGCACTTCCCACATTGCTCAAAGTGGCTAGCTTTCATCCCAACACAGTTTATAGGGCCATACGGTACATAGTTTTCAAGTTACAGACTAAGCTAAGCAAAAGTGAACCAGGCCTTTTTACTGTAAAACGGCACTTTGGGACTGTGAAAGTGACATTTTGGCCCCGTTCATTCCCTGTTGTCCCAAACTGCCCCAGCTCTTGCCACAATGCTCAAAGTGGCTAGCTTTCATCCCAACACAGTTTATAGGGCCATACGGTACATAGTTTTCAAGTTACAGACTAAGCTAAGCAAAAGTGAACCAGGCCTTTTTACTGTGAAAATGGCACTTTGGGACTGTGAAAGTGACATTTTGGCCCTGTTGTCCCAAACTGCCCCAGCACTTCCCACATTGCTCAAAGTGGCTAGCTTTCATCCCAACACAGTTTATAGGGCCATACGGTACATAGTTTTCAAGTTACAGACTAAGCTAAGCAAAATGAATCTTTTTTTTTTTACTGTGAAAATGGCACTTTGGGACTGTGAAAGTGACATTTTGGCCCTGTTGTCCCAAACTGCCCCAGCACTTCCCACATTGCTCAAAGTGGCTAGCTTTCATCCCAACAAAGTTTATAGGGCCATACGGTACATAGTTTTCAAGTTACAGACTAAGCTAAGCAAAAGTGAACCAGGCCTTTTTACTGTGAAAACGGCACTTTGGGACTGTGAAAGTGACATTTTGGCCCTGTTGTCCCAAACTGCCCCAGCACTTCCCACATTGCTCAAAGTGGCTAGCTTTCATCCCAACACAGTTTATAGGGCCATACGGTACATAGTTTTCAAGTTACAGACTAAGCTAAGCAAAAGTGAACCTTTTTTTTTTTACTGTGAAAATGGCACTTTGGGACTGTGAAAGTGACATTTTGGCCCTGTTCGTTCCCTGTTGTCCCAAACTGCCCCAGCTCTTGCCACAATGCTCAAAGTGGCTAGCTTTCATCTCAACACAGTTTATAGGGCCATACGGTACATAGTTTTCAAGTTACAGACTAAGCTAAGCAAAAGTGAACCAGGCCTTTTTACTGTGAAAATGGCACTTTGGGACTGTGAAAGTGACATTTTGGCCCTGTTGTCCCAAACTGCCCCAGCACTTCCCACATTGCTCAAAGTGGCTAGCTTTCATCCCAACACAGTTTATAGGGCCATACTGTACATAGTTTTCAAGTTACAGACTAAGCTAAGCAAAAGTGAACCAGGCCTTTTTACTGTAAAACGGCACTTTGGGACTGTGAAAGTGACATTTTGGCCCCGTTCATTCCCTGTTGTCCCAAACTGCCCCAGCTCTTGCCACAATGCTCAAAGTGGCTAGCTTTCATCCCAACACAGTTTATAGGGCCATACGGTACATAGTTTTCAAGTTACAGACTAAGCTAAGCAAAAGTGAACCAGGCCTTTTTACTGTGAAAATGGCACTTTGGGACTGTGAAAGTGACATTTTGGCCCTGTTGTCCCAAACTGCCCCAGCACTTCCCACATTGCTCAAAGTGGCTAGCTTTCATCCCAACACAGTTTATAGGGCCATACGGTACATAGTTTTCAAGATACAGACTAAGCTAAGCAAAAGTGAACCAGGCCTTTTTACTGTGAAAATGGCACTTTGGGACTGTGAAAGTGACATTTTGGCCCTGTTGTCCCAAACTGCCCCAGCACTTCCCACATTGCTCAAAGTGGCTAGCTTTCATCCCAACACAGTTTATAGGGCCATACGGTACATAGTTTTCAAGTTACAGACTAAGCTAAGCAAAAGTGAACCAGGCCTTTTTACTGTGAAAATGGCACTTTGGGACTGTGAAAGTGACATTTTGGCCCTGTTGTCCCAAACTGCCCCAGCACTTCCCACATTGCTCAAAGTGGCTAGCTTTCATCCCAACACAGTTTATAGGGCCATACGGTACATAGTTTTCAAGTTACAGACTAAGCTAAGCAAAAGTGAACCAGGCCTTTTTACTGTGAAAACGGCACTTTGGGACTGTGAAAGTGACATTTTGGCCCTGTTGTCCCAAACTGCCCCAGCACTTCCCACATTGCTCAAAGTGGCTAGCTTTCATCCCAACACAGTTTATAGGGCCATACGGTACATAGTTTTCAAGTTACAGACTAAGCTAAGCAAAAGTGAACCTTTTTTTTTTTACTGTGAAAATGGCACTTTGGGACTGTGAAAGTGACATTTTGGCCCTGTTCGTTCCCTGTTGTCCCAAACTGCCCCAGCTCTTGCCACAATGCTCAAAGTGGCTAGCTTTCATCTCAACACAGTTTATAGGGCCATACGGTACATAGTTTTCAAGTTACAGACTAAGCTAAGCAAAAGTGAACCAGGCCTTTTTACTGTGAAAATGGCACTTTGGGACTGTGAAAGTGACATTTTGGCCCTGTTGTCCCAAACTGCCCCAGCACTTCCCACATTGCTCAAAGTGGCTAGCTTTCATCCCAACACAGTTTATAGGGCCATACGGTACATAGTTTTCAAGTTACAGACTAAGCTAAGCAAAAGTGAACCAGGCCTTTTTACTGTGAAAATGGCACTTTGGGACTGTGAAAGTGACATTTTGGCCCCGTTCATTCCCTGTTGTCCCAAACTGCCCCAGCTCTTGCCACAATGCTCAAAGTGGCTAGCTTTCATCCCAACACAGTTTATAGGGCCATACGGTACATAGTTTTCAAGTTACAGACTAAGCTAAGCAAAAGTGAACCAGGCCTTTTTACTGTGAAAATGGCACTTTGGGACTGTGAAAGTGACATTTTGGCCCTGTTGTCCCAAACTGCCCCAGCACTTCCCACATTGCTCAAAGTGGCTAGCTTTCATCCCAACACAGTTTATAGGGCCATACGGTACATAGTTTTCAAGTTACAGACTAAGCTAAGCAAAATGAATCTTTTTTTTTTACTGTGAAAATGGCACTTTGGTACTGTGAAAGTGACATTTTGGCCCTGTTGTCCCAAACTGCCCCAGCACTTCCCACATTGCTCAAAGTGGCTAGCTTTCATCCCAACAAAGTTTATAGGGCCATACGGTACATAGTTTTCAAGTTACAGACTAAGCTAAGCAAAAGTGAACCAGGCCTTTTTACTGTGAAAACGGCACTTTGGGACTGTGAAAGTGACATTTTGGCCCTGTTGTCCCAAACTGCCCCAGCACTTCCCACATTGCTCAAAGTGGCTAGCTTTCATCCCAACACAGTTTATAGGGCCATACGGTACATAGTTTTCAAGTTACAGACTAAGCTAAGCAAAAGTGAACCAGGCCTTTTTACTGTGAAAACGGCACTTTGGGACTGTGAAAGTGACATTTTGGCCCTGTTGTCCCAAACTGCCCCTAGCACTTCCCACATTGCTCAAAGTGGCTAGCTTTCATCCCAACACAGTTTATAGGGCCATACGGTACATAGTTTTCAAGTTACAGACTAAGCTAAGCAAAAGTGAACCAGGCCTTTTTACTGTAAAACGGCACTTTGGGACTGTGAAAGTGACATTTTGGCCCCGTTCATTCCCTGTTGTCCCAAACTGCCCCAGCTCTTGCCACAATGCTCAAAGTGGCTAGCTTTCATCCCAACACAGTTTATAGGGCCATACGGTACATAGTTTTCAAGTTACAGACTAAGCTAAGCAAAAGTGAACCAGGCCTTTTTACTGTGAAAACGGCACTTTGGGACTGTGAAAGTGACATTTTGGCCCTGTTGTCCCAAACTGCCCCTAGCACTTCCCACATTGCTCAAAGTGGCTAGCTTTCATCCCAACACAGTTTATAGGGCCATACGGTACATAGTTTTCAAGTTACAGACTAAGCTAAGCAAAAGTGAACCAGGCCTTTTTACTGTAAAACGGCACTTTGGGACTGTGAAAGTGACATTTTGGCCCCGTTCATTCCCTGTTGTCCCAAACTGCCCCAGCTCTTGCCACAATGCTCAAAGTGGCTAGCTTTCATCCCAACACAGTTTATAGGGCCATACGGTACATAGTTTTCAAGTTACAGACTAAGCTAAGCAAAAGTGAACCAGGCCTTTTTACTGTGAAAATGGCACTTTGGGACTGTGAAAGTGACATTTTGGCCCTGTTGT
Organism: Protomyctophum bolini; assembly: GCF_963924005.1. Taxonomy (NCBI): domain Eukaryota; kingdom Metazoa; phylum Chordata; class Actinopteri; order Myctophiformes; family Myctophidae; genus Protomyctophum; species Protomyctophum bolini. The sequence goes on along the minus strand of NC_137877.1, from coordinate 44,060,491 downwards.
CCCAAACTGCCCCAGCACTTCCCACATTGCTCAAAGTGGCTAGCTTTCATCCCAACACAGTTTATAGGGCCATACGGTACATAGTTTTCAAGTTACAGACTAAGCTAAGCAAAAGTGAACCAGGCCTTTTTACTGTGAAAACGGCACTTTGGGACTGTGAAAGTGACATTTTGGCCCTGTTGTCCCAAACTGCCCCAGCACTTCCCACATTGCTCAAAGTGGCTAGCTTTCATCCCAACACAGTTTATAGGGCCATACGGTACATAGTTTTCAAGTTACAGACTAAGCTAAGCAAAAGTGAACCAGGCCTTTTTACTGTGAAAATGGCACTTTGGGACTGTGAAAGTGACATTTTGGCCCCGTTCATTCCCTGTTGTCCCAAACTGCCCCAGCTCTTGCCACAATGCTCAAAGTGGCTAGCTTTCATCCCAACACAGTTTATAGGGCCATACGGTACATAGTTTTCAAGTTACAGACTAAGCTAAGCAAAAGTGAACCAGGCCTTTTTACTGTGAAAATGGCACTTTGGGACTGTGAAAGTGACATTTTGGCCCTGTTGTCCCAAACTGCCCCAGCACTTCCCACATTGCTCAAAGTGGCTAGCTTTCATCCCAACACAGTTTATAGGGCCATACGGTACATAGTTTTCAAGTTACAGACTAAGCTAAGCAAAATGAATCTTTTTTTTTTTACTGTGAAAATGGCACTTTGGGACTGTGAAAGTGACATTTTGGCCCTGTTGTCCCAAACTGCCCCAGCACTTCCCACATTGCTCAAAGTGGCTAGCTTTCATCCCAACACAGTTTATAGGGCCATACGGTACATAGTTTTCAAGTTACAGACTAAGCTAAGCAAAAGTGAACCAGGCCTTTTTACTGTGAAAACGGCACTTTGGGACTGTGAAAGTGACATTTTGGCCCTGTTGTCCCAAACTGCCCCAGCACTTCCCACATTGCTCAAAGTGGCTAGCTTTCATCCCAACACAGTTTATAGGGCCATACGGTACATAGTTTTCAAGTTACAGACTAAGCTAAGCAAAAGTGAACCAGGCCTTTTTACTGTGAAAACGGCACTTTGGGACTGTGAAAGTGACATTTTGGCCCTGTTGTCCCAAACTGCCCCTAGCACTTCCCACATTGCTCAAAGTGGCTAGCTTTCATCCCAACACAGTTTATAGGGCCATACGGTACATAGTTTTCAAGTTACAGACTAAGCTAAGCAAAAGTGAACCAGGCCTTTTTACTGTAAAACGGCACTTTGGGACTGTGAAAGTGACATTTTGGCCCTGTTGTCCCAAACTGCCCCAGCACTTCCCACATTGCTCAAAGTGGCTAGCTTTCATCCCAACACAGTTTATAGGGCCATACGGTACATAGTTTTCAAGTTACAGACTAAGCTAAGCAAAAGTGAACCAGGCCTTTTTACTGTGAAAATGGCACTTTGGGACTGTGAAAGTGACATTTTGGCCCTGTTGTCCCAAACTGCCCCAGCACTTCCCACATTGCTCAAAGTGGCTAGCTTTCATCCCAACACAGTTTATAGGGCCATACGGTACATAGTTTTCAAGTTACAGACTAAGCTAAGCAAAATTAATCTTTTTTTTTTTTACTGTGAAAACGGCACTTTGGGACTGTGAAAGTGACATTTTGGCCCTGTTGTCCCAAACTGCCCCAGCACTTCCCACATTGCTCAAAGTGGCTAGCTTTCATCCCAACACAGTTTATAGGGCCATACGGTACATAGTTTTCAAGTTACAGACTAAGCTAAGCAAAAGTGAACCTTTTTTTTTTTACTGTGAAAATGGCACTTTGGGACTGTGAAAGTGACATTTTGGCCCTGTTCGTTCCCTGTTGTCCCAAACTGCCCCAGCTCTTGCCACAATGCTCAAAGTGGCTAGCTTTCATCTCAACACAGTTTATAGGGCCATACGGTACATAGTTTTCAAGTTACAGACTAAGCTAAGCAAAAGTGAACCAGGCCTTTTTACTGTGAAAATGGCACTTTGGGACTGTGAAAGTGACATTTTGGCCCTGTTGTCCCAAACTGCCCCAGCACTTCCCACATTGCTCAAAGTGGCTAGCTTTCATCCCAACACAGTTTATAGGGCCATACGGTACATAGTTTTCAAGTTACAGACTAAGCTAAGCAAAAGTGAACCAGGCCTTTTTACTGTGAAAATGGCACTTTGGGACTGTGAAAGTGACATTTTGGCCCCGTTCATTCCCTGTTGTCCCAAACTGCCCCAGCTCTTGCCACAATGCTCAAAGTGGCTAGCTTTCATCCCAACACAGTTTATAGGGCCATACGGTACATAGTTTTCAAGTTACAGACTAAGCTAAGCAAAAGTGAACCAGGCCTTTTTACTGTGAAAATGGCACTTTGGGACTGTGAAAGTGACATTTTGGCCCTGTTGTCCCAAACTGCCCCAGCACTTCCCACATTGCTCAAAGTGGCTAGCTTTCATCCCAACACAGTTTATAGGGCCATACGGTACATAGTTTTCAAGTTACAGACTAAGCTAAGCAAAATGAATCTTTTTTTTTTTACTGTGAAAATGGCACTTTGGGACTGTGAAAGTGACATTTTGGCCCTGTTGTCCCAAACTGCCCCAGCACTTCCCACATTGCTCAAAGTGGCTAGCTTTCATCCCAACAAAGTTTATAGGGCCATACGGTACATAGTTTTCAAGTTACAGACTAAGCTAAGCAAAAGTGAACCAGGCCTTTTTACTGTGAAAACGGCACTTTGGGACTGTGAAAGTGACATTTTGGCCCTGTTGTCCCAAACTGCCCCAGCACTTCCCACATTGCTCAAAGTGGCTAGCTTTCATCCCAACACAGTTTATAGGGCCATACGGTACATAGTTTTCAAGTTACAGACTAAGCTAAGCAAAAGTGAACCAGGCCTTTTTACTGTAAAACGGCACTTTGGGACTGTGAAAGTGACATTTTGGCCCCGTTCATTCCCTGTTGTCCCAAACTGCCCCAGCTCTTGCCACAATGCTCAAAGTGGCTAGCTTTCATCCCAACAAAGTTTATAGGGCCATACGGTACATAGTTTTCAAGTTACAGACTAAGCTAAGCAAAAGTGAACCAGGCCTTTTTACTGTGAAAACGGCACTTTGGGACTGTGAAAGTGACATTTTGGCCCTGTTGTCCCAAACTGCCCCTAGCACTTCCCACATTGCTCAAAGTGGCTAGCTTTCATCCCAACACAGTTTATAGGGCCATACGGTACATAGTTTTCAAGTTACAGACTAAGCTAAGCAAAAGTGAACCAGGCCTTTTTACTGTAAAACGGCACTTTGGGACTGTGAAAGTGACATTTTGGCCCCGTTCATTCCCTGTTGTCCCAAACTGCCCCAGCTCTTGCCACAATGCTCAAAGTGGCTAGCTTTCATCCCAACACAGTTTATAGGGCCATACGGTACATAGTTTTCAAGTTACAGACTAAGCTAAGCAAAAGTGAACCAGGCCTTTTTACTGTGAAAACGGCACTTTGGGACTGTGAAAGTGACATTTTGGCCCTGTTGTCCCAAACTGCCCCAGCACTTCCCACATTGCTCAAAGTGGCTAGCTTTCATCCCAACACAGTTTATAGGGCCATACGGTACATAGTTTTCAAGTTACAGACTAAGCTAAGCAAAAGTGAACCAGGCCTTTTTACTGTGAAAATGGCACTTTGGGACTGTGAAAGTGACATTTTGGCCCTGTTGTCCCAAACTGCCCCAGCACTTCCCACATTGCTCAAAGTGGCTAGCTTTCATCCCAACACAGTTTATAGGGCCATACGGTACATAGTTTTCAAGTTACAGACTAAGCTAAGCAAAAGTGAACCAGGCCTTTTTACTGTGAAAACGGCACTTTGGGACTGTGAAAGTGACATTTTGGCCCTGTTGTCCCAAACTGCCCCAGCACTTCCCACATTGCTCAAAGTGGCTAGCTTTCATCCCAACACAGTTTATAGGGCCATACGGTACATAGTTTTCAAGTTACAGCCTAAGCTAAGCAAAAGTGAACCAGGCCTTTTTACTGTGAAAACGGCACTTTGGGACTGTGAAAGTGACATTTTGGCCCTGTTGTCCCAAACTGCCCCAGCACTTCCCACATTGCTCAAAGTGGCTAGCTTTCATCCCAACACAGTTTATAGGGCCATACGGTACATAGTTTTCAAGTTACAGCCTAAGCTAAGCAAAAGTGAACCAGGCCTTTTTACTGTGAAAATGGCACTTTGGGACTGTGAAAGTGACATTTTGGCCCTGTTGTCCCAAACTGCCCCAGCACTTCCCACATTGCTCAAAGTGGCTAGCTTTCATCCCAACACAGTTTATAGGGCCATACGGTACATGGTTTTCAAGTTACAGACTAAGCTAAGCAAAAGTGAACCAGGCCTTTTTACTGTGAAAACGGCACTTTGGGACTGTGAAAGTGACATTTTGGCCCTGTTGTCCCAAACTGCCCCAGCACTTCCCACATTGCTCAAAGTGGCTAGCTTTCATCCCAACACAGTTTATAGGGCCATACGGTACATAGTTTTCAAGTTACAGACTAAGCTAAGCAAAAGTGAACCAGGCCTTTTTACTGTGAAAACGGCACTTTGGGACTGTGAAAGTGACATTTTGGCCCTGTTGTCCCAAACTGCCCCAGCACTTCCCACATTGCTCAAAGTGGCTAGCTTTCATCCCAACACAGTTTATAGGGCCATACGGTACATAGTTTTCAAGTTACAGCCTAAGCTAAGCAAAAGTGAACCAGGCCTTTTTACTGTGAAAATGGCACTTTGGGACTGTGAAAGTGACATTTTGGCCCTGTTGTCCCAAACTGCCCCAGCACTTCCCACATTGCTCAAAGTGGCTAGCTTTCATCCCAACACAGTTTATAGAGCCATACGGTACATAGTTTTCAAGTTACAGACTAAGCTAAGCAAAAGTGAACCAGGCCTTTTTACTGTGAAAACGGCACTTTGGGACTGTGAAAGTGACATTTTGGCCCTGTTGTCCCAAACTGCCCCAGCACTTCCCACATTGCTCAAAGTGGCTAGCTTTCATCCCAACACAGTTTATAGGGCCATACTGTACATAGTTTTCAAGTTACAGACTAAGCTAAGCAAAATGAATCTTTTTTTTTTTTACTGTTAAAATGGCACTTTGGGACTGTGAAAGTGACATTTTGGCCCTGTTGTCCCAAACTGCCCCAGCACTTCCCACATTGCTCAAAGTGGCTAGCTTTCATCCCAACACAGTTTATAGGGCCATACGGTACATAGTTTTCAAGTTACAGACTAAGCTAAGCAAAATTAATCTTTTCTTTTTTACTGTGAAAACGGCACTTTGGGACTGTGAAAGTGACATTTTGGCCCTGTTGTCCCAAACTGCCCCAGCACTTCCCACATTGCTCAAAGTGGCTAGCTTTCATCCCAACACAGTTTATAGGGCCATACGGTACATAGTTTTCAAGTTACAGACTAAGCTAAGCAAAAGATAACCTTTTTTTTTTACTGTGAAAATGGCACTTTGGGACTGTGAAAGTGACATTTTGGCCCTGTTGTCCCAAACTGCCCCAGCACTTCCCACATTGCTCAAAGTGGCTAGCTTTCATCCAAACACAGTTTATAGGGCCATACGGTACATAGTTTTCAAGTTACAGACTAAGCTAAGCAAAAGTGAACCAGGCCTTTTTACTGTGAAAATGGCACTTTGGGACTGTGAAAGTGACATTTTGGCCCTGTTGTCCCAAACTGCCCCAGCACTTCCCACATTGCTCAAAGTGGCTAGCTTTCATCCCAACACAGTTTATAGGGCCATACGGTACATAGTTTTCAAGTTACAGACTAAGCTAAGCAAAAGTGAACCAGGCCTTTTTACTGTGAAAACGGCACTTTGGGACTGTGAAAATGACATTTTGGCCCTGTTGTCCCAAACTGCCCCAGCACTTCCCACATTGCTCAAAGTGGCTAGCTTTCATCCCAACACAGTTTATAGGGCCATACGGTACATAGTTTTCAAGTTACAGACTAAGCTAAGCAAAAGTGAACCAGGCCTTTTTACTGTGAAAACGGCACTTTGGGACTGTGAAAGTGACATTTTGGCCCTGTTGTCCCAAACTGCCCCAGCACTTCCCACATTGCTCAAAGTGGCTAGCTTTCATCCCAACACAGTTTATAGGGCCATACGGTACATAGTTTTCAAGTTACAGACTAAGCTAAGCAAAATTAATCTTTTTTTTTTTTACTGTGAAAACGGCACTTTGGGACTGTGAAAGTGACATTTTGGCCCTGTTGTCCCAAACTGCCCCAGCACTTCCCACATTGCTCAAAGTGGCTAGCTTTCATCCCAACACAGTTTATAGGGCCATACGGTACATAGTTTTCAAGTTACAGACTAAGCTAAGCAAAAGTGAACCAGGCCTTTTTACTGTGAAAATGGCACTTTGGGACTGTGAAAGTGACATTTTGGCCCCGTTCATTCCCTGTTGTCCCAAACTGCCCCAGCTCTTGCCACAATGCTCAAAGTGGCTAGCTTTCATCCCAACACAGTTTATAGGGCCATACGGTACATAGTTTTCAAGTTACAGACTAAGCTAAGCAAAAGTGAACCAGGCCTTTTTACTGTGAAAATGGCACTTTGGGACTGTGAAAGTGACATTTTGGCCCTGTTGTCCCAAACTGCCCCAGCACTTCCCACATTGCTCAAAGTGGCTAGCTTTCATCCCAACACAGTTTATAGGGCCATACGGTACATAGTTTTCAAGTTACAGACTAAGCTAAGCAAAATGAATCTTTTTTTTTTTACTGTGAAAATGGCACTTTGGGACTGTGAAAGTGACATTTTGGCCCTGTTGTCCCAAACTGCCCCAGCACTTCCCACATTGCTCAAAGTGGCTAGCTTTCATCCCAACAAAGTTTATAGGGCCATACGGTACATAGTTTTCAAGTTACAGACTAAGCTAAGCAAAAGTGAACCAGGCCTTTTTACTGTGAAAACGGCACTTTGGGACTGTGAAAGTGACATTTTGGCCCTGTTGTCCCAAACTGCCCCAGCACTTCCCACATTGCTCAAAGTGGCTAGCTTTCATCCCAACACAGTTTATAGGGCCATACGGTACATAGTTTTCAAGTTACAGACTAAGCTAAGCAAAAGTGAACCAGGCCTTTTTACTGTGAAAACGGCACTTTGGGACTGTGAAAGTGACATTTTGGCCCTGTTGTCCCAAACTGCCCCTAGCACTTCCCACATTGCTCAAAGTGGCTAGCTTTCATCCCAACACAGTTTATAGGGCCATACGGTACATAGTTTTCAAGTTACAGACTAAGCTAAGCAAAAGTGAACCAGGCCTTTTTACTGTAAAACGGCACTTTGGGACTGTGAAAGTGACATTTTGGCCCCGTTCATTCCCTGTTGTCCCAAACTGCCCCAGCTCTTGCCACAATGCTCAAAGTGGCTAGCTTTCATCCCAACACAGTTTATAGGGCCATACGGTACATAGTTTTCAAGTTACAGACTAAGCTAAGCAAAAGTGAACCAGGCCTTTTTACTGTGAAAACGGCACTTTGGGACTGTGAAAGTGACATTTTGGCCCTGTTGTCCCAAACTGCCCCTAGCACTTCCCACATTGCTCAAAGTGGCTAGCTTTCATCCCAACACAGTTTATAGGGCCATACGGTACATAGTTTTCAAATTACAGACTAAGCTAAGCAAAAGTGAACCAGGCCTTTTTACTGTAAAACGGCACTTTGGGACTGTGAAAGTGACATTTTGGCCCCGTTCATTCCCTGTTGTCCCAAACTGCCCCAGCTCTTGCCACAATGCTCAAAGTGGCTAGCTTTCATCCCAACACAGTTTATAGGGCCATACGGTACATAGTTTTCAAGTTACAGACTAAGCTAAGCAAAAGTGAACCAGGCCTTTTTACTGTGAAAATGGCACTTTGGGACTGTGAAAGTGACATTTTGGCCCTGTTGTCCCAAACTGCCCCAGCACTTCCCACATTGCTCAAAGTGGCTAGCTTTCATCCCAACACAGTTTATAGGGCCATACGGTACATAGTTTTCAAGTTACAGACTAAGCTAAGCAAAAGTGAACCAGGCCTTTTTACTGTGAAAACGGCACTTTGGGACTGTGAAAGTGACATTTTGGCCCTGTTGTCCCAAACTGCCCCAGCACTTCCCACATTGCTCAAAGTGGCTAGCTTTCATCCCAACACAGTTTATAGGGCCATACGGTACATAGTTTTCAAGTTACAGACTAAGCTAAGCAAAAGTGAACCAGGCCTTTTTACTGTGAAAATGGCACTTTGGGACTGTGAAAGTGACATTTTGGCCCCGTTCATTCCCTGTTGTCCCAAACTGCCCCAGCTCTTGCCACAATGCTCAAAGTGGCTAGCTTTCATCCCAACACAGTTTATAGGGCCATACGGTACATAGTTTTCAAGTTACAGACTAAGCTAAGCAAAAGTGAACCAGGCCTTTTTACTGTGAAAATGGCACTTTGGGACTGTGAAAGTGACATTTTGGCCCTGTTGTCCCAAACTGCCCCAGCACTTCCCACATTGCTCAAAGTGGCTAGCTTTCATCCCAACACAGTTTATAGGGCCATACGGTACATAGTTTTCAAGTTACAGACTAAGCTAAGCAAAAGTGAACCAGGCCTTTTTACTGTGAAAACGGCACTTTGGGACTGTGAAAGTGACATTTTGGCCCTGTTGTCCCAAACTGCCCCAGCACTTCCCACATTGCTCAAAGTGGCTAGCTTTCATCCCAACACAGTTTATAGGGCCATACGGTACATAGTTTTCAAGTTACAGACTAAGCTAAGCAAAAGTGAACCAGGCCTTTTTACTGTGAAAATGGCACTTTGGGACTGTGAAAGTGACATTTTGGCCCCGTTCATTCCCTGTTGTCCCAAACTGCCCCAGCTCTTGCCACAATGCTCAAAGTGGCTAGCTTTCATCCCAACACAGTTTATAGGGCCATACGGTACATAGTTTTCAAGTTACAGACTAAGCTAAGCAAAAGTGAACCAGGCCTTTTTACTGTGAAAATGGCACTTTGGGACTGTGAAAGTGACATTTTGGCCCTGTTGTCCCAAACTGCCCCAGCACTTCCCACATTGCTCAAAGTGGCTAGCTTTCATCCCAACACAGTTTATAGGGCCATACGGTACATAGTTTTCAAGTTACAGACTAAGCTAAGCAAAAGTGAACCAGGCCTTTTTACTGTAAAACGGCACTTTGGGACTGTGAAAGTGACATTTTGGCCCTGTTGTCCCAAACTGCCCCAGCACTTCCCACATTGCTCAAAGTGGCTAGCTTTCATCCCAACACAGTTTATAGGGCCATACGGTACATAGTTTTCAAGTTACAGACTAAGCTAAGCAAAAGTGAACCAGGCCTTTTTACTGTGAAAATGGCACTTTGGGACTGTGAAAGTGACATTTTGGCCCTGTTGTCCCAAACTGCCCCAGCACTTCCCACATTGCTCAAAGTGGCTAGCTTTCATCCCAACACAGTTTATAGGGCCATACGGTACATAGTTTTCAAGTTACAGACTAAGCTAAGCAAAAGTGAACCAGGCCTTTTTACTGTAAAACGGCACTTTGGGACTGTGAAAGTGACATTTTGGCCCCGTTCATTCCCTGTTGTCCCAAACTGCCCCAGCTCTTGCCACAATGCTCAAAGTGGCTAGCTTTCATCCCAACACAGTTTATAGGGCCATACGGTACATAGTTTTCAAGTTACAGACTAAGCTAAGCAAAAGTGAACCAGGCCTTTTTACTGTGAAAATGGCACTTTGGGACTGTGAAAGTGACATTTTGGCCCTGTTGTCCCAAACTGCCCCAGCACTTCCCACATTGCTCAAAGTGGCTAGCTTTCATCCCAACACAGTTTATAGGGCCATACGGTACATAGTTTTCAAGTTACAGACTAAGCTAAGCAAAATGAATCTTTTTTTTTTTACTGTGAAAATGGCACTTTGGGACTGTGAAAGTGACATTTTGGCCCTGTTGTCCCAAACTGCCCCAGCACTTCCCACATTGCTCAAAGTGGCTAGCTTTCATCCCAACAAAGTTTATAGGGCCATACGGTACATAGTTTTCAAGTTACAGACTAAGCTAAGCAAAAGTGAACCAGGCCTTTTTACTGTGAAAACGGCACTTTGGGACTGTGAAAGTGACATTTTGGCCCTGTTGTCCCAAACTGCCCCAGCACTTCCCACATTGCTCAAAGTGGCTAGCTTTCATCCCAACACAGTTTATAGGGCCATACGGTACATAGTTTTCAAGTTACAGACTAAGCTAAGCAAAAGTGAACCTTTTTTTTTTTACTGTGAAAATGGCACTTTGGGACTGTGAAAGTGACATTTTGGCCCTGTTCGTTCCCTGTTGTCCCAAACTGCCCCAGCTCTTGCCACAATGCTCAAAGTGGCTAGCTTTCATCTCAACACAGTTTATAGGGCCATACGGTACATAGTTTTCAAGTTACAGACTAAGCTAAGCAAAAGTGAACCAGGCCTTTTTACTGTGAAAATGGCACTTTGGGACTGTGAAAGTGACATTTTGGCCCTGTTGTCCCAAACTGCCCCAGCACTTCCCACATTGCTCAAAGTGGCTAGCTTTCATCCCAACACATTTTATAGGGCCATACTGTACATAGTTTTCAAGTTACAGACTAAGCTAAGCAAAAGTGAACCAGGCCTTTTTACTGTAAAACGGCACTTTGGGACTGTGAAAGTGACATTTTGGCCCCGTTCATTCCCTGTTGTCCCAAACTGCCCCAGCTCTTGCCACAATGCTCAAAGTGGCTAGCTTTCATCCCAACACAGTTTATAGGGCCATACGGTACATAGTTTTCAAGTTACAGACTAAGCTAAGCAAAAGTGAACCAGGCCTTTTTACTGTGAAAATGGCACTTTGGGACTGTGAAAGTGACATTTTGGCCCTGTTGTCCCAAACTGCCCCAGCACTTCCCACATTGCTCAAAGTGGCTAGCTTTCATCCCAACACAGTTTATAGGGCCATACGGTACATAGTTTTCAAGTTACAGACTAAGCTAAGCAAAATGAATCTTTTTTTTTTTACTGTGAAAATGGCACTTTGGGACTGTGAAAGTGACATTTTGGCCCTGTTGTCCCAAACTGCCCCAGCACTTCCCACATTGCTCAAAGTGGCTAGCTTTCATCCCAACACAGTTTATAGGGCCATACGGTACATAGTTTTCAAGATACAGACTAAGCTAAGCAAAAGTGAACCAGGCCTTTTTACTGTGAAAATGGCACTTTGGGACTGTGAAAGTGACATTTTGGCCCTGTTGTCCCAAACTGCCCCAGCACTTCCCACATTGCTCAAAGTGGCTAGCTTTCATCCCAACACAGTTTATAGGGCCATACGGTACATAGTTTTCAAGTTACAGACTAAGCTAAGCAAAAGTGAACCAGGCCTTTTTACTGTGAAAATGGCACTTTGGGACTGTGAAAGTGACATTTTGGCCCTGTTGTCCCAAACTGCCCCAGCACTTCCCACATTGCTCAAAGTGGCTAGCTTTCATCCCAACACAGTTTATAGGGCCATACGGTACATAGTTTTCAAGTTACAGACTAAGCTAAGCAAAAGTGAACCAGGCCTTTTTACTGTGAAAACGGCACTTTGGGACTGTGAAAGTGACATTTTGGCCCTGTTGTCCCAAACTGCCCCAGCACTTCCCACATTGCTCAAAGTGGCTAGCTTTCATCCCAACACAGTTTATAGGGCCATACGGTACATAGTTTTCAAGTTACAGACTAAGCTAAGCAAAAGTGAACCAGGCCTTTTTACTGTGAAAACGGCACTTTGGGACTGTGAAAGTGACATTTTGGCCCTGTTGTCCCAAACTGCCCCAGCACTTCCCACATTGCTCAAAGTGGCTAGCTTTCATCCCAACACAGTTTATAGGGCCATACGGTACATAGTTTTCAAGTTACAGACTAAGCTAAGCAAAATTAATCTTTTTTTTTTTTACTGTGAAAACGGCACTTTGGGACTGTGAAAGTGACATTTTGGCCCTGTTGTCCCAAACTGCCCCAGCACTTCCCACATTGCTCAAAGTGGCTAGCTTTCATCCCAACACAGTTTATAGGGCCATACGGTACATAGTTTTCAAGTTACAGACTAAGCTAAGCAAAAGTGAACCTTTTTTTTTTTACTGTGAAAATGGCACTTTGGGACTGTGAAAGTGACATTTTGGCCCTGTTCGTTCCCTGTTGTCCCAAACTGCCCCAGCACTTCCCACATTGCTCAAAGTGGCTAGCTTTCATCCCAACACAGTTTATAGGGCCATACGGTACATAGTTTTCAAGTTACAGACTAAGCTAAGCAAAAGTGAACCAGGCCTTTTTACTGTGAAAATGGCACTTTGGGACTGTGAAAGTGACATTTTGGCCCCGTTCATTCCCTGTTGTCCCAAACTGCCCCAGCTCTTGCCACAATGCTCAAAGTGGCTAGCTTTCATCCCAACACAGTTTATAGGGCCATACGGTACATAGTTTTCAAGTTACAGACTAAGCTAAGCAAAAGTGAACCAGGCCTTTTTACTGTGAAAATGGCACTTTGGGACTGTGAAAGTGACATTTTGGCCCTGTTGTCCCAAACTGCCCCAGCTCTTGCCACAATGCTCAAAGTGGCTAGCTTTCATCCCAACACAGTTTATAGGGCCATACGGTACATAGTTTTCAAGTTACAGACTAAGCTAAGCAAAAGTGAACCAGGCCTTTTTACTGTGAAAATGGCACTTTGGGACTGTGAAAGTGACATTTTGGCCCTGTTGTCCCAAACTGCCCCAGCACTTCCCACATTGCTCAAAGTGGCTAGCTTTCATCCCAACACAGTTTATAGGGCCATACGGTACATAGTTTTCAAGTTACAGACTAAGCTAAGCAAAAGTGAACCAGGCCTTTTTACTGTGAAAACGGCACTTTGGGACTGTGAAAGTGACATTTTGGCCCTGTTGTCCCAAACTGCCCCAGCACTTCCCACATTGCTCAAAGTGGCTAGCTTTCATCCCAACACAGTTTATAGGGCCATACGGTACATAGTTTTCAAGTTACAGACTAAGCTAAGCAAAAGTGAACCAGGCCTTTTTACTGTGAAAATGGCACTTTGGGACTGTGAAAGTGACATTTTGGCCCCGTTCATTCCCTGTTGTCCCAAACTGCCCCAGCTCTTGCCACAATGCTCAAAGTGGCTAGCTTTCATCCCAACACAGTTTATAGGGCCATACGGTACATAGTTTTCAAGTTACAGACTAAGCTAAGCAAAAGTGAACCAGGCCTTTTTACTGTGAAAATGGCACTTTGGGACTGTGAAAGTGACATTTTGGCCCTGTTGTCCCAAACTGCCCCAGCACTTCCCACATTGCTCAAAGTGGCTAGCTTTCATCCCAACACAGTTTATAGGGCCATACGGTACATAGTTTTCAAGTTACAGACTAAGCTAAGCAAAAGTGAACCAGGCCTTTTTACTGTAAAACGGCACTTTGGGACTGTGAAAGTGACATTTTGGCCCTGTTGTCCCAAACTGCCCCAGCACTTCCCACATTGCTCAAAGTGGCTAGCTTTCATCCCAACACAGTTTATAGGGCCATACGGTACATAGTTTTCAAGTTACAGACTAAGCTAAGCAAAAGTGAACCAGGCCTTTTTACTGTGAAAATGGCACTTTGGGACTGTGAAAGTGACATTTTGGCCCTGTTGTCCCAAACTGCCCCAGCACTTCCCACATTGCTCAAAGTGGCTAGCTTTCATCCCAACACAGTTTATAGGGCCATACGGTACATAGTTTTCAAGTTACAGACTAAGCTAAGCAAAAGTGAACCAGGCCTTTTTACTGTAAAACGGCACTTTGGGACTGTGAAAGTGACATTTTGGCCCCGTTCATTCCCTGTTGTCCCAAACTGCCCCAGCTCTTGCCACAATGCTCAAAGTGGCTAGCTTTCATCCCAACACAGTTTATAGGGCCATACGGTACATAGTTTTCAAGTTACAGACTAAGCTAAGCAAAAGTGAACCAGGCCTTTTTACTGTGAAAATGGCACTTTGGGACTGTGAAAGTGACATTTTGGCCCTGTTGTCCCAAACTGCCCCAGCACTTCCCACATTGCTCAAAGTGGCTAGCTTTCATCCCAACACAGTTTATAGGGCCATACGGTACATAGTTTTCAAGTTACAGACTAAGCTAAGCAAAATGAATCTTTTTTTTTTTACTGTGAAAATGGCACTTTGGGACTGTGAAAGTGACATTTTGGCCCTGTTGTCCCAAACTGCCCCAGCACTTCCCACATTGCTCAAAGTGGCTAGCTTTCATCCCAACAAAGTTTATAGGGCCATACGGTACATAGTTTTCAAGTTACAGACTAAGCTAAGCAAAAGTGAACCAGGCCTTTTTACTGTGAAAACGGCACTTTGGGACTGTGAAAGTGACATTTTGGCCCTGTTGTCCCAAACTGCCCCAGCACTTCCCACATTGCTCAAAGTGGCTAGCTTTCATCCCAACACAGTTTATAGGGCCATACGGTACATAGTTTTCAAGTTACAGACTAAGCTAAGCAAAAGTGAACCTTTTTTTTTTTACTGTGAAAATGGCACTTTGGGACTGTGAAAGTGACATTTTGGCCCTGTTCGTTCCCTGTTGTCCCAAACTGCCCCAGCTCTTGCCACAATGTTCAAAGTGGCTAGCTTTCATCTCAACACAGTTTATAGGGCCATACGGTACATAGTTTTCAAGTTACAGACTAAGCTAAGCAAAAGTGAACCAGGCCTTTTTACTGTGAAAATGGCACTTTGGGACTGTGAAAGTGACATTTTGGCCCTGTTGTCCCAAACTGCCCCAGCACTTCCCACATTGCTCAAAGTGGCTAGCTTTCATCCCAACACATTTTATAGGGCCATACTGTACATAGTTTTCAAGTTACAGACTAAGCTAAGCAAAAGTGAACCAGGCCTTTTTACTGTAAAACGGCACTTTGGGACTGTGAAAGTGACATTTTGGCCCCGTTCATTCCCTGTTGTCCCAAACTGCCCCAGCTCTTGCCACAATGCTCAAAGTGGCTAGCTTTCATCCCAACACAGTTTATAGGGCCATACGGTACATAGTTTTCAAGTTACAGACTAAGCTAAGCAAAAGTGAACCAGGCCTTTTTACTGTGAAAATGGCACTTTGGGACTGTGAAAGTGACATTTTGGCCCTGTTGTCCCAAACTGCCCCAGCACTTCCCACATTGCTCAAAGTGGCTAGCTTTCATCCCAACACAGTTTATAGGGCCATACGGTACATAGTTTTCAAGTTACAGACTAAGCTAAGCAAAATGAATCTTTTTTTTTTTACTGTGAAAATGGCACTTTGGGACTGTGAAAGTGACATTTTGGCCCTGTTGTCCCAAACTGCCCCAGCACTTCCCACATTGCTCAAAGTGGCTAGCTTTCATCCCAACACAGTTTATAGGGCCATACGGTACATAGTTTTCAAGATACAGACTAAGCTAAGCAAAAGTGAACCAGGCCTTTTTACTGTGAAAATGGCACTTTGGGACTGTGAAAGTGACATTTTGGCCCTGTTGTCCCAAACTGCCCCAGCACTTCCCACATTGCTCAAAGTGGCTAGCTTTCATCCCAACACAGTTTATAGGGCCATACGGTACATAGTTTTCAAGTTACAGACTAAGCTAAGCAAAAGTGAACCAGGCCTTTTTACTGTGAAAATGGCACTTTGGGACTGTGAAAGTGACATTTTGGCCCTGTTGTCCCAAACTGCCCCAGCACTTCCCACATTGCTCAAAGTGGCTAGCTTTCATCCCAACACAGTTTATAGGGCCATACGGTACATAGTTTTCAAGTTACAGACTAAGCTAAGCAAAAGTGAACCAGGCCTTTTTACTGTGAAAACGGCACTTTGGGACTGTGAAAGTGACATTTTGGCCCTGTTGTCCCAAACTGCCCCAGCACTTCCCACATTGCTCAAAGTGGCTAGCTTTCATCCCAACACAGTTTATAGGGCCATACGGTACATAGTTTTCAAGTTACAGACTAAGCTAAGCAAAAGTGAACCAGGCCTTTTTACTGTGAAAACGGCACTTTGGGACTGTGAAAGTGACATTTTGGCCCTGTTGTCCCAAACTGCCCCAGCACTTCCCACATTGCTCAAAGTGGCTAGCTTTCATCCCAACACAGTTTATAGGGCCATACGGTACATAGTTTTCAAGTTACAGACTAAGCTAAGCAAAATTAATCTTTTTTTTTTTACTGTGAAAACGGCACTTTGGGACTGTGAAAGTGACATTTTGGCCCTGTTGTCCCAAACTGCCCCAGCACTTCCCACATTGCTCAAAGTGGCTAGCTTTCATCCCAACACAGTTTATAGGGCCATACGGTACATAGTTTTCAAGTTACAGACTAAGCTAAGCAAAAGTGAACCTTTTTTTTTTTACTGTGAAAATGGCACTTTGGGACTGTGAAAGTGACATTTTGGCCCTGTTCGTTCCCTGTTGTCCCAAACTGCCCCAGCTCTTGCCACAATGCTCAAAGTGGCTAGCTTTCATCTCAACACAGTTTATAGGGCCATACGGTACATAGTTTTCAAGTTACAGACTAAGCTAAGCAAAAGTGAACCAGGCCTTTTTACTGTGAAAATGGCACTTTGGGACTGTGAAAGTGACATTTTGGCCCTGTTGTCCCAAACTGCCCCAGCACTTCCCACATTGCTCAAAGTGGCTAGCTTTCATCCCAACACAGTTTATAGGGCCATACGGTACATAGTTTTCAAGTTACAGACTAAGCTAAGCAAAAGTGAACCAGGCCTTTTTACTGTGAAAATGGCACTTTGGGACTGTGAAAGTGACATTTTGGCCCCGTTCATTCCCTGTTGTCCCAAACTGCCCCAGCTCTTGCCACAATGCTCAAAGTGGCTAGCTTTCATCCCAACACAGTTTATAGGGCCATACGGTACATAGTTTTCAAGTTACAGACTAAGCTAAGCAAAAGTGAACCAGGCCTTTTTACTGTGAAAATGGCACTTTGGGACTGTGAAAGTGACATTTTGGCCCTGTTGTCCCAAACTGCCCCAGCACTTCCCACATTGCTCAAAGTGGCTAGCTTTCATCCCAACACAGTTTATAGGGCCATACGGTACATAGTTTTCAAGTTACAGACTAAGCTAAGCAAAATGAATCTTTTTTTTTTTACTGTGAAAATGGCACTTTGGGACTGTGAAAGTGACATTTTGGCCCTGTTGTCCCAAACTGCCCCAGCACTTCCCACATTGCTCAAAGTGGCTAGCTTTCATCCCAACAAAGTTTATAGGGCCATACGGTACATAGTTTTCAAGTTACAGACTAAGCTAAGCAAAAGTGAACCAGGCCTTTTTACTGTGAAAACGGCACTTTGGGACTGTGAAAGTGACATTTTGGCCCTGTTGTCCCAAACTGCCCCAGCACTTCCCACATTGCTCAAAGTGGCTAGCTTTCATCCCAACACAGTTTATAGGGCCATACGGTACATAGTTTTCAAGTTACAGACTAAGCTAAGCAAAAGTGAACCAGGCCTTTTTACTGTGAAAACGGCACTTTGGGACTGTGAAAGTGACATTTTGGCCCTGTTGTCCCAAACTGCCCCTAGCACTTCCCACATTGCTCAAAGTGGCTAGCTTTCATCCCAACACAGTTTATAGGGCCATACGGTACATAGTTTTCAAGTTACAGACTAAGCTAAGCAAAAGTGAACCAGGCCTTTTTACTGTAAAACGGCACTTTGGGACTGTGAAAGTGACATTTTGGCCCCGTTCATTCCCTGTTGTCCCAAACTGCCCCAGCTCTTGCCACAATGCTCAAAGTGGCTAGCTTTCATCCCAACACAGTTTATAGGGCCATACGGTACATAGTTTTCAAGTTACAGACTAAGCTAAGCAAAAGTGAACCAGGCCTTTTTACTGTGAAAATGGCACTTTGGGACTGTGAAAGTGACATTTTGGCCCTGTTGTCCCAAACTGCCCCAGCACTTCCCACATTGCTCAAAGTGGCTAGCTTTCATCCCAACACAGTTTATAGGGCCATACGGTACATAGTTTTCAAGTTACAGACTAAGCTAAGCAAAAGTGAACCAGGCCTTTTTACTGTGAAAACGGCACTTTGGGACTGTGAAAGTGACATTTTGGCCCTGTTGTCCCAAACTGCCCCAGCACTTCCCACATTGCTCAAAGTGGCTAGCTTTCATCCCAACACAGTTTATAGGGCCATACGGTACATAGTTTTCAAGTTACAGACTAAGCTAAGCAAAAGTGAACCAGGCCTTTTTACTGTGAAAATGGCACTTTGGGACTGTGAAAGTGACATTTTGGCCCTGTTGTCCCAAACTGCCCCAGCACTTCCCACATTGCTCAAAGTGGCTAGCTTTCATCCCAACACAGTTTATAGGGCCATACGGTACATAGTTTTCAAGTTACAGACTAAGCTAAGCAAAATGAATCTTTTTTTTTTTACTGTGAAAATGGCACTTTGGGACTGTGAAAGTGACATTTTGGCCCTGTTGTCCCAAACTGCCCCAGCACTTCCCACATTGCTCAAAGTGGCTAGCTTTCATCCCAACACAGTTTATAGGGCCATACGGTACATAGTTTTCAAGTTACAGACTAAGCTAAGCAAAAGTGAACCAGGCCTTTTTACTGTGAAAACGGCACTTTGGGACTGTGAAAGTGACATTTTGGCCCCGTTCATTCCCTGTTGTCCCAAACTGCCCCAGCTCTTGCCACAATGCTCAAAGTGGCTAGCTTTCATCCCAACACAGTTTATAGGGCCATACGGTACATAGTTTTCAAGTTACAGACTAAGCTAAGCAAAAGTGAACCAGGCCTTTTTACTGTGAAAATGGCACTTTGGGACTGTGAAAGTGACATTTTGGCCCTGTTGTCCCAAACTGCCCCAGCACTTCCCACATTGCTCAAAGTGGCTAGCTTTCATCCCAACACAGTTTATAGGGCCATACGGTACATAGTTTTCAAGTTACAGACTAAGCTAAGCAAAAGTGAACCAGGCCTTTTTACTGTGAAAACGGCACTTTGGGACTGTGAAAGTGACATTTTGGCCCTGTTGTCCCAAACTGCCCCAGCACTTCCCACATTGCTCAAAGTGGCTAGCTTTCATCCCAACACAGTTTATAGGGCCATACGGTACATAGTTTTCAAGTTACAGACTAAGCTAAGCAAAAGTGAACCAGGCCTTTTTACTGTGAAAATGGCACTTTGGGACTGTGAAAGTGACATTTTGGCCCCGTTCATTCCCTGTTGTCCCAAACTGCCCCAGCTCTTGCCACAATGCTCAAAGTGGCTAGCTTTCATCCCAACACAGTTTATAGGGCCATACGGTACATAGTTTTCAAGTTACAGACTAAGCTAAGCAAAAGTGAACCAGGCCTTTTTACTGTGAAAATGGCACTTTGGGACTGTGAAAGTGACATTTTGGCCCTGTTGTCCCAAACTGCCCCAGCACTTCCCACATTGCTCAAAGTGGCTAGCTTTCATCCCAACACAGTTTATAGGGCCATACGGTACATAGTTTTCAAGTTACAGACTAAGCTAAGCAAAATGAATCTTTTTTTTTTTACTGTGAAAATGGCACTTTGGGACTGTGAAAGTGACATTTTGGCCCTGTTGTCCCAAACTGCCCCAGCACTTCCCACATTGCTCAAAGTGGCTAGCTTTCATCCCAACACAGTTTATAGGGCCATACGGTACATAGTTTTCAAGTTACAGACTAAGCTAAGCAAAAGTGAACCAGGCCTTTTTACTGTGAAAATGGCACTTTGGGACTGTGAAAGTGACATTTTGGCCCCGTTCATTCCCTGTTGTCCCAAACTGCCCCAGCTCTTGCCACAATGCTCAAAGTGGCTAGCTTTCATCCCAACACAGTTTATAGGGCCATACGGTACATAGTTTTCAAGTTACAGACTAAGCTAAGCAAAAGTGAACCAGGCCTTTTTACTGTGAAAATGGCACTTTGGGACTGTGAAAGTGACATTTTGGCCCTGTTGTCCCAAACTGCCCCAGCACTTCCCACATTGCTCAAAGTGGATAGCTTTCATCCCAACACAGTTTATAGGGCCATACGGTACATAGTTTTCAAGTTACAGACTAAGCTAAGCAAAATGAATCTTTTTTTTTTTACTGTGAAAATGGCACTTTGGGACTGTGAAAGTGACATTTTGGCCCTGTTGTCCCAAACTGCCCCAGCACTTCCCACATTGCTCAAAGTGGCTAGCTTTCATCCCAACAAAGTTTATAGGGCCATACGGTACATAGTTTTCAAGTTACAGACTAAGCTAAGCAAAAGTGAACCAGGCCTTTTTACTGTGAAAACGGCACTTTGGGACTGTGAAAGTGACATTTTGGCCCTGTTGTCCCAAACTGCCCCAGCACTTCCCACATTGCTCAAAGTGGCTAGCTTTCATCCCAACACAGTTTATAGGGCCATACGGTACATAGTTTTCAAGTTACAGACTAAGCTAAGCAAAAGTGAACCAGGCCTTTTTACTGTGAAAACGGCACTTTGGGACTGTGAAAGTGACATTTTGGCCCTGTTGTCCCAAACTGCCCCTAGCACTTCCCACATTGCTCAAAGTGGCTAGCTTTCATCCCAACACAGTTTATAGGGCCATACGGTACATAGTTTTCAAGTTACAGACTAAGCTAAGCAAAAGTGAACCAGGCCTTTTTACTGTAAAACGGCACTTTGGGACTGTGAAAGTGACATTTTGGCCCCGTTCATTCCCTGTTGTCCCAAACTGCCCCAGCTCTTGCCACAATGCTCAAAGTGGCTAGCTTTCATCCCAACACAGTTTATAGGGCCATACGGTACATAGTTTTCAAGTTACAGACTAAGCTAAGCAAAAGTGAACCAGGCCTTTTTACTGTGAAAATGGCACTTTGGGACTGTGAAAGTGACATTTTGGCCCTGTTGTCCCAAACTGCCCCAGCACTTCCCACATTGCTCAAAGTGGCTAGCTTTCATCCCAACACAGTTTATAGGGCCATACGGTACATAGTTTTCAAGTTACAGACTAAGCTAAGCAAAAGTGAACCAGGCCTTTTTACTGTGAAAACGGCACTTTGGGACTGTGAAAGTGACATTTTGGCCCTGTTGTCCCAAACTGCCCCAGCACTTCCCACATTGCTCAAAGTGGCTAGCTTTCATCCCAACACAGTTTATAGGGCCATACGGTACATAGTTTTCAAGTTACAGACTAAGCTAAGCAAAAGTGAACCAGGCCTTTTTACTGTGAAAATGGCACTTTGGGACTGTGAAAGTGACATTTTGGC
This sequence comes from Protomyctophum bolini, assembly GCF_963924005.1. Classification (NCBI taxonomy): domain Eukaryota; kingdom Metazoa; phylum Chordata; class Actinopteri; order Myctophiformes; family Myctophidae; genus Protomyctophum; species Protomyctophum bolini. The sequence continues at coordinate 44,039,166 of NC_137877.1, read as the reverse complement.
CCTGTTGTCCCAAACTGCCCCAGCACTTCCCACATTGCTCAAAGTGGCTAGCTTTCATCCCAACACAGTTTATAGGGCCATACGGTACATAGTTTTCAAGTTACAGACTAAGCTAAGCAAAATGAATCTTTTTTTTTTTACTGTGAAAATGGCACTTTGGGACTGTGAAAGTGACATTTTGGCCCTGTTGTCCCAAACTGCCCCAGCACTTCCCACATTGCTCAAAGTGGCTAGCTTTCATCCCAACACAGTTTATAGGGCCATACGGTACATAGTTTTCAAGTTACAGACTAAGCTAAGCAAAAGTGAACCAGGCCTTTTTACTGTGAAAACGGCACTTTGGGACTGTGAAAGTGACATTTTGGCCCCGTTCATTCCCTGTTGTCCCAAACTGCCCCAGCTCTTGCCACAATGCTCAAAGTGGCTAGCTTTCATCCCAACACAGTTTATAGGGCCATACGGTACATAGTTTTCAAGTTACAGACTAAGCTAAGCAAAAGTGAACCAGGCCTTTTTACTGTGAAAATGGCACTTTGGGACTGTGAAAGTGACATTTTGGCCCTGTTGTCCCAAACTGCCCCAGCACTTCCCACATTGCTCAAAGTGGCTAGCTTTCATCCCAACACAGTTTATAGGGCCATACGGTACATAGTTTTCAAGTTACAGACTAAGCTAAGCAAAAGTGAACCAGGCCTTTTTACTGTGAAAACGGCACTTTGGGACTGTGAAAGTGACATTTTGGCCCTGTTGTCCCAAACTGCCCCAGCACTTCCCACATTGCTCAAAGTGGCTAGCTTTCATCCCAACACAGTTTATAGGGCCATACGGTACATAGTTTTCAAGTTACAGACTAAGCTAAGCAAAAGTGAACCAGGCCTTTTTACTGTGAAAATGGCACTTTGGGACTGTGAAAGTGACATTTTGGCCCCGTTCATTCCCTGTTGTCCCAAACTGCCCCAGCTCTTGCCACAATGCTCAAAGTGGCTAGCTTTCATCCCAACACAGTTTATAGGGCCATACGGTACATAGTTTTCAAGTTACAGACTAAGCTAAGCAAAAGTGAACCAGGCCTTTTTACTGTGAAAATGGCACTTTGGGACTGTGAAAGTGACATTTTGGCCCTGTTGTCCCAAACTGCCCCAGCACTTCCCACATTGCTCAAAGTGGCTAGCTTTCATCCCAACACAGTTTATAGGGCCATACGGTACATAGTTTTCAAGTTACAGACTAAGCTAAGCAAAAGTGAACCAGGCCTTTTTACTGTGAAAATGGCACTTTGGGACTGTGAAAGTGACATTTTGGCCCCGTTCATTCCCTGTTGTCCCAAACTGCCCCAGCTCTTGCCACAATGCTCAAAGTGGCTAGCTTTCATCCCAACACAGTTTATAGGGCCATACGGTACATAGTTTTCAAGTTACAGACTAAGCTAAGCAAAAGTGAACCAGGCCTTTTTACTGTGAAAATGGCACTTTGGGACTGTGAAAGTGACATTTTGGCCCTGTTGTCCCAAACTGCCCCAGCACTTCCCACATTGCTCAAAGTGGCTAGCTTTCATCCCAACACAGTTTATAGGGCCATACGGTACATAGTTTTCAAGTTACAGACTAAGCTAAGCAAAAGTGAACCAGGCCTTTTTACTGTGAAAACGGCACTTTGGGACTGTGAAAGTGACATTTTGGCCCTGTTGTCCCAAACTGCCCCAGCACTTCCCACATTGCTCAAAGTGGCTAGCTTTCATCCCAACACAGTTTATAGGGCCATACGGTACATAGTTTTCAAGTTACAGACTAAGCTAAGCAAAAGTGAACCAGGCCTTTTTACTGTGAAAATGGCACTTTGGGACTGTGAAAGTGACATTTTGGCCCCGTTCATTCCCTGTTGTCCCAAACTGCCCCAGCTCTTGCCACAATGCTCAAAGTGGCTAGCTTTCATCCCAACACAGTTTATAGGGCCATACGGTACATAGTTTTCAAGTTACAGACTAAGCTAAGCAAAAGTGAACCAGGCCTTTTTACTGTGAAAATGGCACTTTGGGACTGTGAAAGTGACATTTTGGCCCTGTTGTCCCAAACTGCCCCAGCACTTCCCACATTGCTCAAAGTGGCTAGCTTTCATCCCAACACAGTTTATAGGGCCATACGGTACATAGTTTTCAAGTTACAGACTAAGCTAAGCAAAATGAATCTTTTTTTTTTTACTGTGAAAATGGCACTTTGGGACTGTGAAAGTGACATTTTGGCCCTGTTGTCCCAAACTGCCCCAGCACTTCCCACATTGCTCAAAGTGGCTAGCTTTCATCCCAACACAGTTTATAGGGCCATACGGTACATAGTTTTCAAGTTACAGACTAAGCTAAGCAAAAGTGAACCAGGCCTTTTTACTGTGAAAACGGCACTTTGGGACTGTGAAAGTGACATTTTGGCCCTGTTGTCCCAAACTGCCCCAGCACTTCCCACATTGCTCAAAGTGGCTAGCTTTCATCCCAACACAGTTTATAGGGCCATACGGTACATAGTTTTCAAGTTACAGACTAAGCTAAGCAAAAGTGAACCAGGCCTTTTTACTGTGAAAATGGCACTTTGGGACTGTGAAAGTGACATTTTGGCCCCGTTCATTCCCTGTTGTCCCAAACTGCCCCAGCTCTTGCCACAATGCTCAAAGTGGCTAGCTTTCATCCCAACACAGTTTATAGGGCCATACGGTACATAGTTTTCAAGTTACAGACTAAGCTAAGCAAAAGTGAACCAGGCCTTTTTACTGTGAAAATGGCACTTTGGGACTGTGAAAGTGACATTTTGGCCCTGTTGTCCCAAACTGCCCCAGCACTTCCCACATTGCTCAAAGTGGCTAGCTTTCATCCCAACACAGTTTATAGGGCCATACGGTACATAGTTTTCAAGTTACAGACTAAGCTAAGCAAAAGTGAACCAGGCCTTTTTACTGTGAAAATGGCACTTTGGGACTGTGAAAGTGACATTTTGGCCCCGTTCATTCCCTGTTGTCCCAAACTGCCCCAGCTCTTGCCACAATGCTCAAAGTGGCTAGCTTTCATCCCAACACAGTTTATAGGGCCATACGGTACATAGTTTTCAAGTTACAGACTAAGCTAAGCAAAAGTGAACCAGGCCTTTTTACTGTGAAAATGGCACTTTGGGACTGTGAAAGTGACATTTTGGCCCTGTTGTCCCAAACTGCCCCAGCACTTCCCACATTGCTCAAAGTGGCTAGCTTTCATCCCAACACAGTTTATAGGGCCATACGGTACATAGTTTTCAAGTTACAGACTAAGCTAAGCAAAAGTGAACCAGGCCTTTTTACTGTGAAAACGGCACTTTGGGACTGTGAAAGTGACATTTTGGCCCTGTTGTCCCAAACTGCCCCAGCACTTCCCACATTGCTCAAAGTGGCTAGCTTTCATCCCAACACAGTTTATAGGGCCATACGGTACATAGTTTTCAAGTTACAGACTAAGCTAAGCAAAAGTGAACCAGGCCTTTTTACTGTGAAAACGGCACTTTGGGACTGTGAAAGTGACATTTTGGCCCTGTTGTCCCAAACTGCCCCTAGCACTTCCCACATTGCTCAAAGTGGCTAGCTTTCATCCCAACACAGTTTATAGGGCCATACGGTACATAGTTTTCAAGTTACAGACTAAGCTAAGCAAAAGTGAACCAGGCCTTTTTACTGTAAAACGGCACTTTGGGACTGTGAAAGTGACATTTTGGCCCTGTTGTCCCAAACTGCCCCAGCACTTCCCACATTGCTCAAAGTGGCTAGCTTTCATCCCAACACAGTTTATAGGGCCATACGGTACATAGTTTTCAAGTTACAGACTAAGCTAAGCAAAAGTGAACCAGGCCTTTTTACTGTGAAAATGGCACTTTGGGACTGTGAAAGTGACATTTTGGCCCTGTTGTCCCAAACTGCCCCAGCACTTCCCACATTGCTCAAAGTGGCTAGCTTTCATCCCAACACAGTTTATAGGGCCATACGGTACATAGTTTTCAAGTTACAGACTAAGCTAAGCAAAAGTGAACCAGGCCTTTTTACTGTAAAACGGCACTTTGGGACTGTGAAAGTGACATTTTGGCCCCGTTCATTCCCTGTTGTCCCAAACTGCCCCAGCTCTTGCCACAATGCTCAAAGTGGCTAGCTTTCATCCCAACACAGTTTATAGGGCCATACGGTACATAGTTTTCAAGTTACAGACTAAGCTAAGCAAAAGTGAACCAGGCCTTTTTACTGTGAAAATGGCACTTTGGGACTGTGAAAGTGACATTTTGGCCCTGTTGTCCCAAACTGCCCCAGCACTTCCCACATTGCTCAAAGTGGCTAGCTTTCATCCCAACACAGTTTATAGGGCCATACGGTACATAGTTTTCAAGTTACAGACTAAGCTAAGCAAAATGAATCTTTTTTTTTTTACTGTGAAAATGGCACTTTGGGACTGTGAAAGTGACATTTTGGCCCTGTTGTCCCAAACTGCCCCAGCACTTCCCACATTGCTCAAAGTGGCTAGCTTTCATCCCAACACAGTTTATAGGGCCATACGGTACATAGTTTTCAAGTTACAGACTAAGCTAAGCAAAAGTGAACCAGGCCTTTTTACTGTGAAAACGGCACTTTGGGACTGTGAAAATGACATTTTGGCCCTGTTGTCCCAAACTGCCCCAGCACTTCCCACATTGCTCAAAGTGGCTAGCTTTCATCCCAACACAGTTTATAGGGCCATACGGTACATAGTTTTCAAGTTACAGACTAAGCTAAGCAAAAGTGAACCAGGCCTTTTTACTGTGAAAACGGCACTTTGGGACTGTGAAAGTGACATTTTGGCCCTGTTGTCCCAAACTGCCCCAGCACTTCCCACATTGCTCAAAGTGGCTAGCTTTCATCCCAACACAGTTTATAGGGCCATACGGTACATAGTTTTCAAGTTACAGACTAAGCTAAGCAAAATTAATCTTTTTTTTTTTTACTGTGAAAACGGCACTTTGGGACTGTGAAAGTGACATTTTGGCCCTGTTGTCCCAAACTGCCCCAGCACTTCCCACATTGCTCAAAGTGGCTAGCTTTCATCCCAACACAGTTTATAGGGCCATACGGTACATAGTTTTCAAGTTACAGACTAATTAAGCAAAAGTGAACCTTTTTTTTTTTACTGTGAAAATGGCACTTTGGGACTGTGAAAGTGACATTTTGGCCCTGTTCGTTCCCTGTTGTCCCAAACTGCCCCAGCTCTTGCCACAATGCTCAAAGTGGCTAGCTTTCATCTCAACACAGTTTATAGGGCCATACGGTACATAGTTTTCAAGTTACAGACTAAGCTAAGCAAAAGTGAACCAGGCCTTTTTACTGTGAAAATGGCACTTTGGGACTGTGAAAGTGACATTTTGGCCCTGTTGTCCCAAACTGCCCCAGCACTTCCCACATTGCTCAAAGTGGCTAGCTTTCATCCCAACACAGTTTATAGGGCCATACGGTACATAGTTTTCAAGTTACAGACTAAGCTAAGCAAAAGTGAACCAGGCCTTTTTACTGTGAAAATGGCACTTTGGGACTGTGAAAGTGACATTTTGGCCCCGTTCATTCCCTGTTGTCCCAAACTGCCCCAGCTCTTGCCACAATGCTCAAAGTGGCTAGCTTTCATCCCAACACAGTTTATAGGGCCATACGGTACATAGTTTTCAAGTTACAGACTAAGCTAAGCAAAAGTGAACCAGGCCTTTTTACTGTGAAAATGGCACTTTGGGACTGTGAAAGTGACATTTTGGCCCTGTTGTCCCAAACTGCCCCAGCACTTCCCACATTGCTCAAAGTGGCTAGCTTTCATCCCAACACAGTTTATAGGGCCATACGGTACATAGTTTTCAAGTTACAGACTAAGCTAAGCAAAATGAATCTTTTTTTTTTTACTGTGAAAATGGCACTTTGGGACTGTGAAAGTGACATTTTGGCCCTGTTGTCCCAAACTGCCCCAGCACTTCCCACATTGCTCAAAGTGGCTAGCTTTCATCCCAACACAGTTTATAGGGCCATACGGTACATAGTTTTCAAGTTACAGACTAAGCTAAGCAAAAGTGAACCAGGCCTTTTTACTGTGAAAACGGCACTTTGGGACTGTGAAAGTGACATTTTGGCCCTGTTGTCCCAAACTGCCCCAGCACTTCCCACATTGCTCAAAGTGGCTAGCTTTCATCCCAACACAGTTTATAGGGCCATACGGTACATAGTTTTCAAGTTACAGACTAAGCTAAGCAAAATTAATCTTTTTTTTTTTTACTGTGAAAACGGCACTTTGGGACTGTGAAAGTGACATTTTGGCCCTGTTGTCCCAAACTGCCCCAGCACTTCCCACATTGCTCAAAGTGGCTAGCTTTCATCCCAACACAGTTTATAGGGCCATACGGTACATAGTTTTCAAGTTACAGACTAATTAAGCAAAAGTGAACCTTTTTTTTTTTACTGTGAAAATGGCACTTTGGGACTGTGAAAGTGACATTTTGGCCCTGTTCGTTCCCTGTTGTCCCAAACTGCCCCAGCTCTTGCCACAATGCTCAAAGTGGCTAGCTTTCATCTCAACACAGTTTATAGGGCCATACGGTACATAGTTTTCAAGTTACAGACTAAGCTAAGCAAAAGTGAACCAGGCCTTTTTACTGTGAAAATGGCACTTTGGGACTGTGAAAGTGACATTTTGGCCCTGTTGTCCCAAACTGCCCCAGCACTTCCCACATTGCTCAAAGTGGCTAGCTTTCATCCCAACACAGTTTATAGGGCCATACGGTACATAGTTTTCAAGTTACAGACTAAGCTAAGCAAAAGTGAACCAGGCCTTTTTACTGTGAAAACGGCACTTTGGGACTGTGAAAGTGACATTTTGGCCCTGTTGTCCCAAACTGCCCCAGCACTTCCCACATTGCTCAAAGTGGCTAGCTTTCATCCCAACACAGTTTATAGGGCCATACGGTACATAGTTTTCAAGTTACAGACTAAGCTAAGCAAAATTAATCTTTTTTTTTTTTACTGTGAAAACGGCACTTTGGGACTGTGAAAGTGACATTTTGGCCCTGTTGTCCCAAACTGCCCCAGCACTTCCCACATTGCTCAAAGTGGCTAGCTTTCATCCCAACACAGTTTATAGGGCCATACGGTACATAGTTTTCAAGTTACAGACTAATTAAGCAAAAGTGAACCTTTTTTTTTTTACTGTGAAAATGGCACTTTGGGACTGTGAAAGTGACATTTTGGCCCTGTTCGTTCCCTGTTGTCCCAAACTGCCCCAGCTCTTGCCACAATGCTCAAAGTGGCTAGCTTTCATCTCAACACAGTTTATAGGGCCATACGGTACATAGTTTTCAAGTTACAGACTAAGCTAAGCAAAAGTGAACCAGGCCTTTTTACTGTGAAAATGGCACTTTGGGACTGTGAAAGTGACATTTTGGCCCTGTTGTCCCAAACTGCCCCAGCACTTCCCACGTTGCTCAAAGTGGCTAGCTTTCATCCCAACACAGTTTATAGGGCCATACGGTACATAGTTTTCAAGTTACAGACTAAGCTAAGCAAAATGAATCTTTTTTTTTTTACTGTTAAAATGGCACTTTGGGACTGTGAAAGTGACATTTTGGCCCTGTTGTCCCAAACTGCCCCAGCACTTCCCACATTGCTCAAAGTGGCTAGCTTTCATCCCAACACAGTTTATAGGGCCATACGGTACATAGTTTTCAAGTTACAGACTAAGCTAAGCAAAAGTGAACCAGGCCTTTTTACTGTGAAAACGGCACTTTGGGACTGTGAAAGTGACATTTTGGCCCTGTTGTCCCAAACTGCCCCAGCACTTCCCACATTGCTCAAAGTGGCTAGCTTTCATCCCAACACAGTTTATAGGGCCATACGGTACATAGTTTTCAAGTTACAGACTAAGCTAAGCAAAAGTGAACCAGGCCTTTTTACTGTGAAAACGGCACTTTGGGACTGTGAAAGTGACATTTTGGCCCTGTTGTCCCAAACTGCCCCAGCACTTCCCACATTGCTCAAAGTGGCTAGCTTTCATCCCAACACAGTTTATAGGGCCATACGGTACATAGTTTTCAAGTTACAGACTAAGCTAAGCAAAATTAATCTTTTCTTTTTTACTGTGAAAACGGCACTTTGGGACTGTGAAAGTGACATTTTGGCCCTGTTGTCCCAAACTGCCCCAGCACTTCCCACATTGCTCAAAGTGGCTAGCTTTCATCCCAACACAGTTTATAGGGCCATACGGTACATAGTTTTCAAGTTACAGACTAAGCTAAGCAAAAGTGAACCATGCCTTTTTACTGTGAAAATGGCACTTTGGGACTGTGAAAGTGACATTTTGGCCCTGTTGTCCCAAACTGCCCCAGCACTTCCCACATTGCTCAAAGTGGCTAGCTTTCATCCCAACACAGTTTATAGGGCCATACGGTACATAGTTTTCAAGTTACAGACTAAGCTAAGCAAAATGAATCTTTTTTTTTTTACTGTTAAAATGGCACTTTGGGACTGTGAAAGTGACATTTTGGCCCTGTTGTCCCAAACTGCCCCAGCACTTCCCACATTGCTCAAAGTGGCTAGCTTTCATCCCAACACAGTTTATAGGGCCATACGGTACATAGTTTTCAAGTTACAGACTAAGCTAAGCAAAAGTGAACCAGGCCTTTTTACTGTGAAAACGGCACTTTGGGACTGTGAAAGTGACATTTTGGCCCTGTTGTCCCAAACTGCCCCAGCACTTCCCACATTGCTCAAAGTGGCTAGCTTTCATCCCAACACAGTTTATAGGGCCATACGGTACATAGTTTTCAAGTTACAGACTAAGCTAAGCAAAAGTGAACCAGGCCTTTTTACTGTGAAAACGGCACTTTGGGACTGTGAAAGTGACATTTTGGCCCTGTTGTCCCAAACTGCCCCAGCACTTCCCACATTGCTCAAAGTGGCTAGCTTTCATCCCAACACAGTTTATAGGGCCATACGGTACATAGTTTTCAAGTTACAGACTAAGCTAAGCAAAATTAATCTTTTCTTTTTTACTGTGAAAACGGCACTTTGGGACTGTGAAAGTGACATTTTGGCCCTGTTGTCCCAAACTGCCCCAGCACTTCCCACATTGCTCAAAGTGGCTAGCTTTCATCCCAACACAGTTTATAGGGCCATACGGTACATAGTTTTCAAGTTACAGACTAAGCTAAGCAAAAGTGAACCTTTTTTTTTTTACTGTGAAAATGGCACTTTGGGACTGTGAAAGTGACATTTTGGCCCTGTTCGTTCCCTGTTGTCCCAAACTGCCCCAGCTCTTGCCACAATGCTCAAAGTGGCTAGCTTTCATCTCAACACAGTTTATAGGGCCATACGGTACATAGTTTTCAAGTTACAGACTAAGCTAAGCAAAAGTGAACCAGGCCTTTTTACTGTGAAAATGGCACTTTGGGACTGTGAAAGTGACATTTTGGCCCTGTTGTCCCAAACTGCCCCAGCACTTCCCACATTGCTCAAAGTGGCTAGCTTTCATCCCAACACAGTTTATAGGGCCATACGGTACATAGTTTTCAAGTTACAGACTAAGCTAAGCAAAAGTGAACCAGGCCTTTTTACTGTGAAAATGGCACTTTGGGACTGTGAAAGTGACATTTTGGCCCTGTTGTCCCAAACTGCCCCAGCACTTCCCACATTGCTCAAAGTGGCTAGCTTTCATCCCAACACAGTTTATAGGGCCATACGGTACATAGTTTTCAAGTTACAGACTAAGCTAAGCAAAAGTGAACCAGGCCTTTTTACTGTGAAAACGGCACTTTGGGACTGTGAAAGTGACATTTTGGCCCTGTTGTCCCAAACTGCCCCTAGCACTTCCCACATTGCTCAAAGTGGCTAGCTTTCATCCCAACACAGTTTATAGGGCCATACGGTACATAGTTTTCAAGTTACAGACTAAGCTAAGCAAAAGTGAACCAGGCCTTTTTACTGTAAAACGGCACTTTGGGACTGTGAAAGTGACATTTTGGCCCTGTTGTCCCAAACTGCCCCAGCACTTCCCACATTGCTCAAAGTGGCTAGCTTTCATCCCAACACAGTTTATAGGGCCATACGGTACATAGTTTTCAAGTTACAGACTAAGCTAAGCAAAAGTGAACCAGGCCTTTTTACTGTGAAAATGGCACTTTGGGACTGTGAAAGTGACATTTTGGCCCTGTTGTCCCAAACTGCCCCAGCACTTCCCACATTGCTCAAAGTGGCTAGCTTTCATCCCAACACAGTTTATAGGGCCATACGGTACATAGTTTTCAAGTTACAGACTAAGCTAAGCAAAAGTGAACCAGGCCTTTTTACTGTAAAACGGCACTTTGGGACTGTGAAAGTGACATTTTGGCCCCGTTCATTCCCTGTTGTCCCAAACTGCCCCAGCTCTTGCCACAATGCTCAAAGTGGCTAGCTTTCATCCCAACACAGTTTATAGGGCCATACGGTACATAGTTTTCAAGTTACAGACTAAGCTAAGCAAAAGTGAACCAGGCCTTTTTACTGTGAAAATGGCACTTTGGGACTGTGAAAGTGACATTTTGGCCCTGTTGTCCCAAACTGCCCCAGCACTTCCCACATTGCTCAAAGTGGCTAGCTTTCATCCCAACACAGTTTATAGGGCCATACGGTACATAGTTTTCAAGTTACAGACTAAGCTAAGCAAAATGAATCTTTTTTTTTTTACTGTGAAAATGGCACTTTGGGACTGTGAAAGTGACATTTTGGCCCTGTTGTCCCAAACTGCCCCAGCACTTCCCACATTGCTCAAAGTGGCTAGCTTTCATCCCAACACAGTTTATAGGGCCATACGGTACATAGTTTTCAAGTTACAGACTAAGCTAAGCAAAAGTGAACCAGGCCTTTTTACTGTGAAAACGGCACTTTGGGACTGTGAAAATGACATTTTGGCCCTGTTGTCCCAAACTGCCCCAGCACTTCCCACATTGCTCAAAGTGGCTAGCTTTCATCCCAACACAGTTTATAGGGCCATACGGTACATAGTTTTCAAGTTACAGACTAAGCTAAGCAAAAGTGAACCAGGCCTTTTTACTGTGAAAACGGCACTTTGGGACTGTGAAAGTGACATTTTGGCCCTGTTGTCCCAAACTGCCCCAGCACTTCCCACATTGCTCAAAGTGGCTAGCTTTCATCCCAACACAGTTTATAGGGCCATACGGTACATAGTTTTCAAGTTACAGACTAAGCTAAGCAAAATTAATCTTTTTTTTTTTTACTGTGAAAACGGCACTTTGGGACTGTGAAAGTGACATTTTGGCCCTGTTGTCCCAAACTGCCCCAGCACTTCCCACATTGCTCAAAGTGGCTAGCTTTCATCCCAACACAGTTTATAGGGCCATACGGTACATAGTTTTCAAGTTACAGACTAATTAAGCAAAAGTGAACCTTTTTTTTTTTACTGTGAAAATGGCACTTTGGGACTGTGAAAGTGACATTTTGGCCCTGTTCGTTCCCTGTTGTCCCAAACTGCCCCAGCTCTTGCCACAATGCTCAAAGTGGCTAGCTTTCATCTCAACACAGTTTATAGGGCCATACGGTACATAGTTTTCAAGTTACAGACTAAGCTAAGCAAAAGTGAACCAGGCCTTTTTACTGTGAAAATGGCACTTTGGGACTGTGAAAGTGACATTTTGGCCCTGTTGTCCCAAACTGCCCCAGCACTTCCCACATTGCTCAAAGTGGCTAGCTTTCATCCCAACACAGTTTATAGGGCCATACGGTACATAGTTTTCAAGTTACAGACTAAGCTAAGCAAAAGTGAACCAGGCCTTTTTACTGTGAAAATGGCACTTTGGGACTGTGAAAGTGACATTTTGGCCCCGTTCATTCCCTGTTGTCCCAAACTGCCCCAGCTCTTGCCACAATGCTCAAAGTGGCTAGCTTTCATCCCAACACAGTTTATAGGGCCATACGGTACATAGTTTTCAAGTTACAGACTAAGCTAAGCAAAAGTGAACCAGGCCTTTTTACTGTGAAAATGGCACTTTGGGACTGTGAAAGTGACATTTTGGCCCTGTTGTCCCAAACTGCCCCAGCACTTCCCACATTGCTCAAAGTGGCTAGCTTTCATCCCAACACAGTTTATAGGGCCATACGGTACATAGTTTTCAAGTTACAGACTAAGCTAAGCAAAATGAATCTTTTTTTTTTTACTGTGAAAATGGCACTTTGGGACTGTGAAAGTGACATTTTGGCCCTGTTGTCCCAAACTGCCCCAGCACTTCCCACATTGCTCAAAGTGGCTAGCTTTCATCCCAACACAGTTTATAGGGCCATACGGTACATAGTTTTCAAGTTACAGACTAAGCTAAGCAAAATTAATCTTTTTTTTTTTTACTGTGAAAACGGCACTTTGGGACTGTGAAAGTGACATTTTGGCCCTGTTGTCCCAAACTGCCCCAGCACTTCCCACATTGCTCAAAGTGGCTAGCTTTCATCCCAACACAGTTTATAGGGCCATACGGTACATAGTTTTCAAGTTACAGACTAATTAAGCAAAAGTGAACCTTTTTTTTTTTACTGTGAAAATGGCACTTTGGGACTGTGAAAGTGACATTTTGGCCCTGTTCGTTCCCTGTTGTCCCAAACTGCCCCAGCTCTTGCCACAATGCTCAAAGTGGCTAGCTTTCATCTCAACACAGTTTATAGGGCCATACGGTACATAGTTTTCAAGTTACAGACTAAGCTAAGCAAAAGTGAACCAGGCCTTTTTACTGTGAAAATGGCACTTTGGGACTGTGAAAGTGACATTTTGGCCCTGTTGTCCCAAACTGCCCCAGCACTTCCCACATTGCTCAAAGTGGCTAGCTTTCATCCCAACACAGTTTATAGGGCCATACGGTACATAGTTTTCAAGTTACAGACTAAGCTAAGCAAAAGTGAACCAGGCCTTTTTACTGTGAAAACGGCACTTTGGGACTGTGAAAGTGACATTTTGGCCCTGTTGTCCCAAACTGCCCCAGCACTTCCCACATTGCTCAAAGTGGCTAGCTTTCATCCCAACACAGTTTATAGGGCCATACGGTACATAGTTTTCAAGTTACAGACTAAGCTAAGCAAAATTAATCTTTTTTTTTTTACTGTGAAAACGGCACTTTGGGACTGTGAAAGTGACATTTTGGCCCTGTTGTCCCAAACTGCCCCAGCACTTCCCACATTGCTCAAAGTGGCTAGCTTTCATCCCAACACAGTTTATAGGGCCATACGGTACATAGTTTTCAAGTTACAGACTAATTAAGCAAAAGTGAACCTTTTTTTTTTTACTGTGAAAATGGCACTTTGGGACTGTGAAAGTGACATTTTGGCCCTGTTCGTTCCCTGTTGTCCCAAACTGCCCCAGCTCTTGCCACAATGCTCAAAGTGGCTAGCTTTCATCTCAACACAGTTTATAGGGCCATACGGTACATAGTTTTCAAGTTACAGACTAAGCTAAGCAAAAGTGAACCAGGCCTTTTTACTGTGAAAATGGCACTTTGGGACTGTGAAAGTGACATTTTGGCCCTGTTGTCCCAAACTGCCCCAGCACTTCCCACATTGCTCAAAGTGGCTAGCTTTCATCCCAACACAGTTTATAGGGCCATACGGTACATAGTTTTCAAGTTACAGACTAAGCTAAGCAAAATGAATCTTTTTTTTTTTACTGTTAAAATGGCACTTTGGGACTGTGAAAGTGACATTTTGGCCCTGTTGTCCCAAACTGCCCCAGCACTTCCCACATTGCTCAAAGTGGCTAGCTTTCATCCCAACACAGTTTATAGGGCCATACGGTACATAGTTTTCAAGTTACAGACTAAGCTAAGCAAAAGTGAACCAGGCCTTTTTACTGTGAAAACGGCACTTTGGGACTGTGAAAGTGACATTTTGGCCCTGTTGTCCCAAACTGCCCCAGCACTTCCCACATTGCTCAAAGTGGCTAGCTTTCATCCCAACACAGTTTATAGGGCCATACGGTACATAGTTTTCAAGTTACAGACTAAGCTAAGCAAAAGTGAACCAGGCCTTTTTACTGTGAAAACGGCACTTTGGGACTGTGAAAGTGACATTTTGGCCCTGTTGTCCCAAACTGCCCCAGCACTTCCCACATTGCTCAAAGTGGCTAGCTTTCATCCCAACACAGTTTATAGGGCCATACGGTACATAGTTTTCAAGTTACAGACTAAGCTAAGCAAAATTAATCTTTTCTTTTTTACTGTGAAAACGGCACTTTGGGACTGTGAAAGTGACATTTTGGCCCTGTTGTCCCAAACTGCCCCAGCACTTCCCACATTGCTCAAAGTGGCTAGCTTTCATCCCAACACAGTTTATAGGGCCATACGGTACATAGTTTTCAAGTTACAGACTAAGCTAAGCAAAAGTGAACCTTTTTTTTTTTACTGTGAAAATGGCACTTTGGGACTGTGAAAGTGACATTTTGGCCCTGTTCGTTCCCTGTTGTCCCAAACTGCCCCAGCTCTTGCCACAATGCTCAAAGTGGCTAGCTTTCATCTCAACACAGTTTATAGGGCCATACGGTACATAGTTTTCAAGTTACAGACTAAGCTAAGCAAAAGTGAACCAGGCCTTTTTACTGTGAAAATGGCACTTTGGGACTGTGAAAGTGACATTTTGGCCCTGTTGTCCCAAACTGCCCCAGCACTTCCCACATTGCTCAAAGTGGCTAGCTTTCATCCCAACACAGTTTATAGGGCCATACGGTACATAGTTTTCAAGTTACAGACTAAGCTAAGCAAAAGTGAACCAGGCCTTTTTACTGTGAAAATGGCACTTTGGGACTGTGAAAGTGACATTTTGGCCCTGTTGTCCCAAACTGCCCCAGCACTTCCCACATTGCTCAAAGTGGCTAGCTTTCATCCCAACACAGTTTATAGGGCCATACGGTACATAGTTTTCAAGTTACAGACTAAGCTAAGCAAAAGTGAACCAGGCCTTTTTACTGTGAAAATGTCACTTTGGGACTGTGAAAGTGACATTTTGGCCCTGTTGTCCCAAACTGCCCCAGCACTTCCCACATTGCTCAAAGTGGCTAGCTTTCATCCCAACACAGTTTATAGGGCCATACGGTACATAGTTTTCAAGTTACAGACTAAGCTAAGCAAAAGTGAACCAGGCCTTTTTACTGTGAAAATGGCACTTTGGGACTGTGAAAGTGACATTTTGGCCCTGTTGTCCCAAACTGCCCCAGCACTTCCCACATTGCTCAAAGTGGCTAGCTTTCATCCCAACACAGTTTATAGGGCCATACGGTACATAGTTTTCAAGTTACAGACTAAGCTAAGCAAAATGAATCTTTTTTTTTTTACTGTGAAAACGGCACTTTGGGACTGTGAAAGTGACATTTTGGCCCTGTTGTCCCAAACTGCCCCAGCACTTCCCACATTGCTCAAAGTGGCTAGCTTTCATCCCAACACAGTTTATAGGGCCATACGGTACATAGTTTTCAAGTTACAGACTAAGCTAAGCAAAAGTGAACCTTTTTTTTTTTACTGTGAAAATGGCACTTTGGGACTGTGAAAGTGACATTTTGGCCCTGTTCGTTCCCTGTTGTCCCAAACTGCCCCAGCTCTTGCCACAATGCTCAAAGTGGCTAGCTTTCATCTCAACACAGTTTATAGGGCCATACGGTACATAGTTTTCAAGTTACAGACTAAGCTAAGCAAAAGTGAACCAGGCCTTTTTACTGTGAAAATGGCACTTTGGGACTGTGAAAGTGACATTTTGGCCCTGTTGTCCCAAACTGCCCCAGCACTTCCCACATTGCTCAAAGTGGCTAGCTTTCATCCCAACACAGTTTATAGGGCCATACGGTACATAGTTTTCAAGTTACAGACTAAGCTAAGCAAAAGTGAACCAGGCCTTTTTACTGTGAAAATGGCACTTTGGGACTGTGAAAGTGACATTTTGGCCCTGTTGTCCCAAACTGCCCCAGCACTTCCCACATTGCTCAAAGTGGCTAGCTTTCATCCCAACACAGTTTATAGGGCCATACGGTACATAGTTTTCAAGTTACAGACTAAGCTAAGCAAAAGTGAACCAGGCCTTTTTACTGTGAAAATGTCACTTTGGGACTGTGAAAGTGACATTTTGGCCCTGTTGTCCCAAACTGCCCCAGCACTTCCCACATTGCTCAAAGTGGCTATAGCTTTCATCCCAACACAGTTTATAGGGCCATACGGTACATAGTTTTCAAGTTACAGACTAAGCTAAGCAAAAGTGAACCAGGCCTTTTTACTGTGAAAATGGCACTTTGGGACTGTGAAAGTGACATTTTGGCCCTGTTGTCCCAAACTGCCCCAGCACTTCCCACATTGCTCAAAGTGGCTAGCTTTCATCCCAACAAAGTTTATAGGGCCATACGGTACATAGTTTTCAAGTTACAGACTAAGCTAAGCAAAATGAATCTTTTTTTTTTTACTGTGAAAATGGCACTTTGGGACTGTGAAAGTGACATTTTGGCCCTGTTGTCCCAAACTGCCCCAGCACTTCCCACATTGCTCAAAGTGGCTAGCTTTCATCCCAACACAGTTTATAGGGCCATACGGTACATAGTTTTCAAGATACAGACTAAGCTAAGCAAAAGTGAACCAGGCCTTTTTACTGTGAAAATGGCACTTTGGGACTGTGAAAGTGACATTTTGGCCCTGTTGTCCCAAACTGCCCCAGCACTTCCCACATTGCTCAAAGTGGCTAGCTTTCATCCCAACACAGTTTATAGGGCCATACGGTACATAGTTTTCAAGTTACAGACTAAGCTAAGCAAAAGTGAACCAGGCCTTTTTACTGTGAAAATGGCACTTTGGGACTGTGAAAGTGACATTTTGGCCCTGTTGTCCCAAACTGCCCCAGCACTTCCCACATTGCTCAAAGTGGCTAGCTTTCATCCCAACACAGTTTATAGGGCCATACGGTACATAGTTTTCAAGTTACAGACTAAGCTAAGCAAAAGTGAACCATGCCTTTTTACTGTGAAAATGGCACTTTGGGACTGTGAAAGTGACATTTTGGCCCTGTTGTCCCAAACTGCCCCAGCACTTCCCACATTGCTCAAAGTGGCTAGCTTTCATCCCAACACAGTTTATAGGGCCATACGGTACATAGTTTTCAAGTTACAGACTAAGCTAAGCAAAATGAATCTTTTTTTTTTTACTGTTAAAATGGCACTTTGGGACTGTGAAAGTGACATTTTGGCCCTGTTGTCCCAAACTGCCCCAGCACTTCCCACATTGCTCAAAGTGGCTAGCTTTCATCCCAACACAGTTTATAGGGCCATACGGTACATAGTTTTCAAGTTACAGACTAAGCTAAGCAAAAGTGAACCAGGCCTTTTTACTGTGAAAACGGCACTTTGGGACTGTGAAAGTGACATTTTGGCCCTGTTGTCCCAAACTGCCCCAGCACTTCCCACATTGCTCAAAGTGGCTAGCTTTCATCCCAACACAGTTTATAGGGCCATACGGTACATAGTTTTCAAGTTACAGACTAAGCTAAGCAAAATTAATCTTTTCTTTTTTACTGTGAAAACGGCACTTTGGGACTGTGAAAGTGACATTTTGGCCCTGTTGTCCCAAACTGCCCCAGCACTTCCCACATTGCTCAAAGTGGCTAGCTTTCATCCCAACACAGTTTATAGGGCCATACGGTACATAGTTTTCAAGTTACAGACTAAGCTAAGCAAAAGTGAACCTTTTTTTTTTTACTGTGAAAATGGCACTTTGGGACTGTGAAAGTGACATTTTGGCCCTGTTCGTTCCCTGTTGTCCCAAACTGCCCCAGCTCTTGCCACAATGCTCAAAGTGGCTAGCTTTCATCTCAACACAGTTTATAGGGCCATACGGTACATAGTTTTCAAGTTACAGACTAAGCTAAGCAAAAGTGAACCAGGCCTTTTTACTGTGAAAATGGCACTTTGGGACTGTGAAAGTGACATTTTGGCCCTGTTGTCCCAAACTGCCCCAGCACTTCCCACATTGCTCAAAGTGGCTAGCTTTCATCCCAACACAGTTTATAGGGCCATACGGTACATAGTTTTCAAGTTACAGACTAAGCTAAGCAAAAGTGAACCAGGCCTTTTTACTGTGAAAATGGCACTTTGGGACTGTGAAAGTGACATTTTGGCCCTGTTGTCCCAAACTGCCCCAGCACTTCCCACATTGCTCAAAGTGGCTAGCTTTCATCCCAACACAGTTTATAGGGCCATACGGTACATAGTTTTCAAGTTACAGACTAAGCTAAGCAAAAGTGAACCAGGCCTTTTTACTGTGAAAACGGCACTTTGGGACTGTGAAAGTGACATTTTGGCCCTGTTGTCCCAAACTGCCCCTAGCACTTCCCACATTGCTCAAAGTGGCTAGCTTTCATCCCAACACAGTTTATAGGGCCATACGGTACATAGTTTTCAAGTTACAGACTAAGCTAAGCAAAAGTGAACCAGGCCTTTTTACTGTAAAACGGCACTTTGGGACTGTGAAAGTGACATTTTGGCCCTGTTGTCCCAAACTGCCCCAGCACTTCCCACATTGCTCAAAGTGGCTAGCTTTCATCCCAACACAGTTTATAGGGCCATACGGTACATAGTTTTCAAGTTACAGACTAAGCTAAGCAAAAGTGAACCAGGCCTTTTTACTGTGAAAATGGCACTTTGGGACTGTGAAAGTGACATTTTGGCCCTGTTGTCCCAAACTGCCCCAGCACTTCCCACATTGCTCAAAGTGGCTAGCTTTCATCCCAACACAGTTTATAGGGCCATACGGTACATAGTTTTCAAGTTACAGACTAAGCTAAGCAAAAGTGAACCAGGCCTTTTTACTGTAAAACGGCACTTTGGGACTGTGAAAGTGACATTTTGGCCCCGTTCATTCCCTGTTGTCCCAAACTGCCCCAGCTCTTGCCACAATGCTCAAAGTGGCTAGCTTTCATCCCAACACAGTTTATAGGGCCATACGGTACATAGTTTTCAAGTTACAGACTAAGCTAAGCAAAAGTGAACCAGGCCTTTTTACTGTGAAAATGGCACTTTGGGACTGTGAAAGTGACATTTTGGCCCTGTTGTCCCAAACTGCCCCAGCACTTCCCACATTGCTCAAAGTGGCTAGCTTTCATCCCAACACAGTTTATAGGGCCATACGGTACATAGTTTTCAAGTTACAGACTAAGCTAAGCAAAATGAATCTTTTTTTTTTTACTGTGAAAATGGCACTTTGGGACTGTGAAAGTGACATTTTGGCCCTGTTGTCCCAAACTGCCCCAGCACTTCCCACATTGCTCAAAGTGGCTAGCTTTCATCCCAACACAGTTTATAGGGCCATACGGTACATAGTTTTCAAGTTACAGACTAAGCTAAGCAAAAGTGAACCAGGCCTTTTTACTGTGAAAACGGCACTTTGGGACTGTGAAAATGACATTTTGGCCCTGTTGTCCCAAACTGCCCCAGCACTTCCCACATTGCTCAAAGTGGCTAGCTTTCATCCCAACACAGTTTATAGGGCCATACGGTACATAGTTTTCAAGTTACAGACTAAGCTAAGCAAAAGTGAACCAGGCCTTTTTACTGTGAAAACGGCACTTTGGGACTGTGAAAGTGACATTTTGGCCCTGTTGTCCCAAACTGCCCCAGCACTTCCCACATTGCTCAAAGTGGCTAGCTTTCATCCCAACACAGTTTATAGGGCCATACGGTACATAGTTTTCAAGTTACAGACTAAGCTAAGCAAAATTAATCTTTTTTTTTTTTACTGTGAAAACGGCACTTTGGGACTGTGAAAGTGACATTTTGGCCCTGTTGTCCCAAACTGCCCCAGCACTTCCCACATTGCTCAAAGTGGCTAGCTTTCATCCCAACACAGTTTATAGGGCCATACGGTACATAGTTTTCAAGTTACAGACTAATTAAGCAAAAGTGAACCTTTTTTTTTTTACTGTGAAAATGGCACTTTGGGACTGTGAAAGTGACATTTTGGCCCTGTTCGTTCCCTGTTGTCCCAAACT
The DNA here is from genome assembly GCF_963924005.1 of Protomyctophum bolini. NCBI lineage: Eukaryota > Metazoa > Chordata > Actinopteri > Myctophiformes > Myctophidae > Protomyctophum > Protomyctophum bolini. The sequence continues at coordinate 44,019,135 of NC_137877.1, read as the reverse complement.
GCCCCAGCTCTTGCCACAATGCTCAAAGTGGCTAGCTTTCATCTCAACACAGTTTATAGGGCCATACGGTACATAGTTTTCAAGTTACAGACTAAGCTAAGCAAAAGTGAACCAGGCCTTTTTACTGTGAAAATGGCACTTTGGGACTGTGAAAGTGACATTTTGGCCCTGTTGTCCCAAACTGCCCCAGCACTTCCCACATTGCTCAAAGTGGCTAGCTTTCATCCCAACACAGTTTATAGGGCCATACGGTACATAGTTTTCAAGTTACAGACTAAGCTAAGCAAAAGTGAACCAGGCCTTTTTACTGTGAAAATGGCACTTTGGGACTGTGAAAGTGACATTTTGGCCCCGTTCATTCCCTGTTGTCCCAAACTGCCCCAGCTCTTGCCACAATGCTCAAAGTGGCTAGCTTTCATCCCAACACAGTTTATAGGGCCATACGGTACATAGTTTTCAAGTTACAGACTAAGCTAAGCAAAAGTGAACCAGGCCTTTTTACTGTGAAAATGGCACTTTGGGACTGTGAAAGTGACATTTTGGCCCTGTTGTCCCAAACTGCCCCAGCACTTCCCACATTGCTCAAAGTGGCTAGCTTTCATCCCAACACAGTTTATAGGGCCATACGGTACATAGTTTTCAAGTTACAGACTAAGCTAAGCAAAATGAATCTTTTTTTTTTTACTGTGAAAATGGCACTTTGGGACTGTGAAAGTGACATTTTGGCCCTGTTGTCCCAAACTGCCCCAGCACTTCCCACATTGCTCAAAGTGGCTAGCTTTCATCCCAACACAGTTTATAGGGCCATACGGTACATAGTTTTCAAGTTACAGACTAAGCTAAGCAAAATTAATCTTTTTTTTTTTTACTGTGAAAACGGCACTTTGGGACTGTGAAAGTGACATTTTGGCCCTGTTGTCCCAAACTGCCCCAGCACTTCCCACATTGCTCAAAGTGGCTAGCTTTCATCCCAACACAGTTTATAGGGCCATACGGTACATAGTTTTCAAGTTACAGACTAATTAAGCAAAAGTGAACCAGGCCTTTTTACTGTGAAAACGGCACTTTGGGACTGTGAAAATGACATTTTGGCCCTGTTGTCCCAAACTGCCCCAGCACTTCCCACATTGCTCAAAGTGGCTAGCTTTCATCCCAACACAGTTTATAGGGCCATACGGTACATAGTTTTCAAGTTACAGACTAAGCTAAGCAAAAGTGAACCAGGCCTTTTTACTGTGAAAACGGCACTTTGGGACTGTGAAAGTGACATTTTGGCCCTGTTGTCCCAAACTGCCCCAGCACTTCCCACATTGCTCAAAGTGGCTAGCTTTCATCCCAACACAGTTTATAGGGCCATACGGTACATAGTTTTCAAGTTACAGACTAAGCTAAGCAAAATTAATCTTTTTTTTTTTTACTGTGAAAACGGCACTTTGGGACTGTGAAAGTGACATTTTGGCCCTGTTGTCCCAAACTGCCCCAGCACTTCCCACATTGCTCAAAGTGGCTAGCTTTCATCCCAACACAGTTTATAGGGCCATACGGTACATAGTTTTCAAGTTACAGACTAATTAAGCAAAAGTGAACCTTTTTTTTTTTACTGTGAAAATGGCACTTTGGGACTGTGAAAGTGACATTTTGGCCCTGTTCGTTCCCTGTTGTCCCAAACTGCCCCAGCTCTTGCCACAATGCTCAAAGTGGCTAGCTTTCATCTCAACACAGTTTATAGGGCCATACGGTACATAGTTTTCAAGTTACAGACTAAGCTAAGCAAAAGTGAACCAGGCCTTTTTACTGTGAAAATGGCACTTTGGGACTGTGAAAGTGACATTTTGGCCCTGTTGTCCCAAACTGCCCCAGCACTTCCCACATTGCTCAAAGTGGCTAGCTTTCATCCCAACACAGTTTATAGGGCCATACGGTACATAGTTTTCAAGTTACAGACTAAGCTAAGCAAAAGTGAACCAGGCCTTTTTACTGTGAAAATGGCACTTTGGGACTGTGAAAGTGACATTTTGGCCCCGTTCATTCCCTGTTGTCCCAAACTGCCCCAGCTCTTGCCACAATGCTCAAAGTGGCTAGCTTTCATCCCAACACAGTTTATAGGGCCATACGGTACATAGTTTTCAAGTTACAGACTAAGCTAAGCAAAAGTGAACCAGGCCTTTTTACTGTGAAAATGGCACTTTGGGACTGTGAAAGTGACATTTTGGCCCTGTTGTCCCAAACTGCCCCAGCACTTCCCACATTGCTCAAAGTGGCTAGCTTTCATCCCAACACAGTTTATAGGGCCATACGGTACATAGTTTTCAAGTTACAGACTAAGCTAAGCAAAATGAATCTTTTTTTTTTTACTGTGAAAATGGCACTTTGGGACTGTGAAAGTGACATTTTGGCCCTGTTGTCCCAAACTGCCCCAGCACTTCCCACATTGCTCAAAGTGGCTAGCTTTCATCCCAACACAGTTTATAGGGCCATACGGTACATAGTTTTCAAGTTACAGACTAAGCTAAGCAAAATTAATCTTTTTTTTTTTTACTGTGAAAACGGCACTTTGGGACTGTGAAAGTGACATTTTGGCCCTGTTGTCCCAAACTGCCCCAGCACTTCCCACATTGCTCAAAGTGGCTAGCTTTCATCCCAACACAGTTTATAGGGCCATACGGTACATAGTTTTCAAGTTACAGACTAATTAAGCAAAAGTGAACCTTTTTTTTTTTACTGTGAAAATGGCACTTTGGGACTGTGAAAGTGACATTTTGGCCCTGTTCGTTCCCTGTTGTCCCAAACTGCCCCAGCTCTTGCCACAATGCTCAAAGTGGCTAGCTTTCATCTCAACACAGTTTATAGGGCCATACGGTACATAGTTTTCAAGTTACAGACTAAGCTAAGCAAAAGTGAACCAGGCCTTTTTACTGTGAAAATGGCACTTTGGGACTGTGAAAGTGACATTTTGGCCCTGTTGTCCCAAACTGCCCCAGCACTTCCCACATTGCTCAAAGTGGCTAGCTTTCATCCCAACACAGTTTATAGGGCCATACGGTACATAGTTTTCAAGTTACAGACTAAGCTAAGCAAAAGTGAACCAGGCCTTTTTACTGTGAAAATGGCACTTTGGGACTGTGAAAGTGACATTTTGGCCCCGTTCATTCCCTGTTGTCCCAAACTGCCCCAGCTCTTGCCACAATGCTCAAAGTGGCTAGCTTTCATCCCAACACAGTTTATAGGGCCATACGGTACATAGTTTTCAAGTTACAGACTAAGCTAAGCAAAAGTGAACCAGGCCTTTTTACTGTGAAAATGGCACTTTGGGACTGTGAAAGTGACATTTTGGCCCTGTTGTCCCAAACTGCCCCAGCACTTCCCACATTGCTCAAAGTGGCTAGCTTTCATCCCAACACAGTTTATAGGGCCATACGGTACATAGTTTTCAAGTTACAGACTAAGCTAAGCAAAATGAATCTTTTTTTTTTTACTGTGAAAATGGCACTTTGGGACTGTGAAAGTGACATTTTGGCCCTGTTGTCCCAAACTGCCCCAGCACTTCCCACATTGCTCAAAGTGGCTAGCTTTCATCCCAACACAGTTTATAGGGCCATACGGTACATAGTTTTCAAGTTACAGACTAAGCTAAGCAAAATTAATCTTTTTTTTTTTTACTGTGAAAACGGCACTTTGGGACTGTGAAAGTGACATTTTGGCCCTGTTGTCCCAAACTGCCCCAGCACTTCCCACATTGCTCAAAGTGGCTAGCTTTCATCCCAACACAGTTTATAGGGCCATACGGTACATAGTTTTCAAGTTACAGACTAATTAAGCAAAAGTGAACCTTTTTTTTTTTACTGTGAAAATGGCACTTTGGGACTGTGAAAGTGACATTTTGGCCCTGTTCGTTCCCTGTTGTCCCAAACTGCCCCAGCTCTTGCCACAATGCTCAAAGTGGCTAGCTTTCATCTCAACACAGTTTATAGGGCCATACGGTACATAGTTTTCAAGTTACAGACTAAGCTAAGCAAAAGTGAACCAGGCCTTTTTACTGTGAAAATGGCACTTTGGGACTGTGAAAGTGACATTTTGGCCCTGTTGTCCCAAACTGCCCCAGCACTTCCCACATTGCTCAAAGTGGCTAGCTTTCATCCCAACACAGTTTATAGGGCCATACGGTACATAGTTTTCAAGTTACAGACTAAGCTAAGCAAAAGTGAACCAGGCCTTTTTACTGTGAAAACGGCACTTTGGGACTGTGAAAGTGACATTTTGGCCCTGTTGTCCCAAACTGCCCCAGCACTTCCCACATTGCTCAAAGTGGCTAGCTTTCATCCCAACACAGTTTATAGGGCCATACGGTACATAGTTTTCAAGTTACAGACTAAGCTAAGCAAAATTAATCTTTTTTTTTTTTACTGTGAAAACGGCACTTTGGGACTGTGAAAGTGACATTTTGGCCCTGTTGTCCCAAACTGCCCCAGCACTTCCCACATTGCTCAAAGTGGCTAGCTTTCATCCCAACACAGTTTATAGGGCCATACGGTACATAGTTTTCAAGTTACAGACTAATTAAGCAAAAGTGAACCTTTTTTTTTTTACTGTGAAAATGGCACTTTGGGACTGTGAAAGTGACATTTTGGCCCTGTTCGTTCCCTGTTGTCCCAAACTGCCCCAGCTCTTGCCACAATGCTCAAAGTGGCTAGCTTTCATCTCAACACAGTTTATAGGGCCATACGGTACATAGTTTTCAAGTTACAGACTAAGCTAAGCAAAAGTGAACCAGGCCTTTTTACTGTGAAAATGGCACTTTGGGACTGTGAAAGTGACATTTTGGCCCTGTTGTCCCAAACTGCCCCAGCACTTCCCACATTGCTCAAAGTGGCTAGCTTTCATCCCAACACAGTTTATAGGGCCATACGGTACATAGTTTTCAAGTTACAGACTAAGCTAAGCAAAATGAATCTTTTTTTTTTTACTGTTAAAATGGCACTTTGGGACTGTGAAAGTGACATTTTGGCCCTGTTCGTTCCCTGTTGTCCCAAACTGCCCCAGCTCTTGCCACAATGCTCAAAGTGGCTAGCTTTCATCTCAACACAGTTTATAGGGCCATACGGTACATAGTTTTCAAGTTACAGACTAAGCTAAGCAAAAGTGAACCAGGCCTTTTTACTGTGAAAATGGCACTTTGGGACTGTGAAAGTGACATTTTGGCCCTGTTGTCCCAAACTGCCCCAGCACTTCCCACATTGCTCAAAGTGGCTAGCTTTCATCCCAACACAGTTTATAGGGCCATACGGTACATAGTTTTCAAGTTACAGACTAAGCTAAGCAAAAGTGAACCAGGCCTTTTTACTGTGAAAATGGCACTTTGGGACTGTGAAAGTGACATTTTGGCCCCGTTCATTCCCTGTTGTCCCAAACTGCCCCAGCTCTTGCCACAATGCTCAAAGTGGCTAGCTTTCATCCCAACACAGTTTATAGGGCCATACGGTACATAGTTTTCAAGTTACAGACTAAGCTAAGCAAAAGTGAACCAGGCCTTTTTACTGTGAAAATGGCACTTTGGGACTGTGAAAGTGACATTTTGGCCCTGTTGTCCCAAACTGCCCCAGCACTTCCCACATTGCTCAAAGTGGCTAGCTTTCATCCCAACACAGTTTATAGGGCCATACGGTACATAGTTTTCAAGTTACAGACTAAGCTAAGCAAAATGAATCTTTTTTTTTTTACTGTGAAAATGGCACTTTGGGACTGTGAAAGTGACATTTTGGCCCTGTTGTCCCAAACTGCCCCAGCACTTCCCACATTGCTCAAAGTGGCTAGCTTTCATCCCAACACAGTTTATAGGGCCATACGGTACATAGTTTTCAAGTTACAGACTAAGCTAAGCAAAATTAATCTTTTTTTTTTTTACTGTGAAAACGGCACTTTGGGACTGTGAAAGTGACATTTTGGCCCTGTTGTCCCAAACTGCCCCAGCACTTCCCACATTGCTCAAAGTGGCTAGCTTTCATCCCAACACAGTTTATAGGGCCATACGGTACATAGTTTTCAAGTTACAGACTAATTAAGCAAAAGTGAACCTTTTTTTTTTTACTGTGAAAATGGCACTTTGGGACTGTGAAAGTGACATTTTGGCCCTGTTCGTTCCCTGTTGTCCCAAACTGCCCCAGCTCTTGCCACAATGCTCAAAGTGGCTAGCTTTCATCTCAACACAGTTTATAGGGCCATACGGTACATAGTTTTCAAGTTACAGACTAAGCTAAGCAAAAGTGAACCAGGCCTTTTTACTGTGAAAATGGCACTTTGGGACTGTGAAAGTGACATTTTGGCCCTGTTGTCCCAAACTGCCCCAGCACTTCCCACATTGCTCAAAGTGGCTAGCTTTCATCCCAACACAGTTTATAGGGCCATACGGTACATAGTTTTCAAGTTACAGACTAAGCTAAGCAAAAGTGAACCAGGCCTTTTTACTGTGAAAACGGCACTTTGGGACTGTGAAAGTGACATTTTGGCCCTGTTGTCCCAAACTGCCCCAGCACTTCCCACATTGCTCAAAGTGGCTAGCTTTCATCCCAACACAGTTTATAGGGCCATACGGTACATAGTTTTCAAGTTACAGACTAATTAAGCAAAAGTGAACCTTTTTTTTTTTACTGTGAAAATGGCACTTTGGGACTGTGAAAGTGACATTTTGGCCCTGTTGTCCCAAACTGCCCCAGCACTTCCCACATTGCTCAAAGTGGCTAGCTTTCATCCCAACACAGTTTATAGGGCCATACGGTACATAGTTTTCAAGTTACAGACTAAGCTAAGCAAAATGAATCTTTTTTTTTTTACTGTTAAAATGGCACTTTGGGACTGTGAAAGTGACATTTTGGCCCTGTTGTCCCAAACTGCCCCAGCACTTCCCACATTGCTCAAAGTGGCTAGCTTTCATCCCAACACAGTTTATAGGGCCATACGGTACATAGTTTTCAAGTTACAGACTAAGCTAAGCAAAAGTGAACCAGGCCTTTTTACTGTGAAAACGGCACTTTGGGACTGTGAAAGTGACATTTTGGCCCTGTTGTCCCAAACTGCCCCAGCACTTCCCACATTGCTCAAAGTGGCTAGCTTTCATCCCAACACAGTTTATAGGGCCATACGGTACATAGTTTTCAAGTTACAGACTAAGCTAAGCAAAAGTGAACCAGGCCTTTTTACTGTGAAAACGGCACTTTGGGACTGTGAAAGTGACATTTTGGCCCTGTTGTCCCAAACTGCCCCAGCACTTCCCACATTGCTCAAAGTGGCTAGCTTTCATCCCAACACAGTTTATAGGGCCATACGGTACATAGTTTTCAAGTTACAGACTAAGCTAAGCAAAATTAATCTTTTCTTTTTTACTGTGAAAACGGCACTTTGGGACTGTGAAAGTGACATTTTGGCCCTGTTGTCCCAAACTGCCCCAGCACTTCCCACATTGCTCAAAGTGGCTAGCTTTCATCCCAACACAGTTTATAGGGCCATACGGTACATAGTTTTCAAGTTACAGACTAAGCTAAGCAAAAGTGAACCTTTTTTTTTTTACTGTGAAAATGGCACTTTGGGACTGTGAAAGTGACATTTTGGCCCTGTTCGTTCCCTGTTGTCCCAAACTGCCCCAGCTCTTGCCACAATGCTCAAAGTGGCTAGCTTTCATCTCAACACAGTTTATAGGGCCATACGGTACATAGTTTTCAAGTTACAGACTAAGCTAAGCAAAAGTGAACCAGGCCTTTTTACTGTGAAAATGGCACTTTGGGACTGTGAAAGTGACATTTTGGCCCTGTTGTCCCAAACTGCCCCAGCACTTCCCACATTGCTCAAAGTGGCTAGCTTTCATCCCAACACAGTTTATAGGGCCATACGGTACATAGTTTTCAAGTTACAGACTAAGCTAAGCAAAAGTGAACCAGGCCTTTTTACTGTGAAAATGGCACTTTGGGACTGTGAAAGTGACATTTTGGCCCTGTTGTCCCAAACTGCCCCAGCACTTCCCACATTGCTCAAAGTGGCTAGCTTTCATCCCAACACAGTTTATAGGGCCATACGGTACATAGTTTTCAAGTTACAGACTAAGCTAAGCAAAAGTGAACCAGGCCTTTTTACTGTGAAAACGGCACTTTGGGACTGTGAAAGTGACATTTTGGCCCTGTTGTCCCAAACTGCCCCAGCACTTCCCACATTGCTCAAAGTGGCTAGCTTTCATCCCAACACAGTTTATAGGACCATACGGTACATAGTTTTCAAGTTACAGCCTAAGCTAAGCAAAAGTGAACCAGGCCTTTTTACTGTGAAAATGGCACTTTGGGACTGTGAAAGTGACATTTTGGCCCTGTTGTCCCAAACTGCCCCAGCACTTCCCACATTGCTCAAAGTGGCTAGCTTTCATCCCAACACAGTTTATAGGGCCATACGGTACATAGTTTTCAAGTTACAGACTAAGCTAAGCAAAAGTGAACCAGGCCTTTTTACTGTGAAAACGGCACTTTGGGACTGTGAAAGTGACATTTTGGCCCTGTTGTCCCAAACTGCCCTAGCACTTCCCACATTGCTCAAAGTGGCTAGCTTTCATCCCAACACAGTTTATAGGGCCATACGGTACATAGTTTTCAAGTTACAGACTAAGCTAAGCAAAAGTGAACCAGGCCTTTTTACTGTGAAAACGGCACTTTGGGACTGTGAAAGTGACATTTTGGCCCTGTTGTCCCAAACTGCCCCAGCACTTCCCACATTGCTCAAAGTGGCTAGCTTTCATCCCAACACAGTTTATAGGGCCATACTGTACATAGTTTTCAAGTTACAGACTAAGCTAAGCAAAATGAATCTTTTTTTTTTTTACTGTTAAAATGGCACTTTGGGACTGTGAAAGTGACATTTTGGCCCTGTTGTCCCAAACTGCCCCAGCACTTCCCACATTGCTCAAAGTGGCTAGCTTTCATCCCAACACAGTTTATAGGGCCATACGGTACATAGTTTTCAAGTTACAGACTAAGCTAAGCAAAATTAATCTTTTCTTTTTTACTGTGAAAACGGCACTTTGGGACTGTGAAAGTGACATTTTGGCCCTGTTGTCCCAAACTGCCCCAGCACTTCCCACATTGCTCAAAGTGGCTAGCTTTCATCCCAACACAGTTTATAGGGCCATACGGTACATAGTTTTCAAGTTACAGACTAAGCTAAGCAAAAGTGAACCTTTTTTTTTTTACTGTGAAAATGGCACTTTGGGACTGTGAAAGTGACATTTTGGCCCTGTTCGTTCCCTGTTGTCCCAAACTGCCCCAGCTCTTGCCACAATGCTCAAAGTGGCTAGCTTTCATCTCAACACAGTTTATAGGGCCATACGGTACATAGTTTTCAAGTTACAGACTAAGCTAAGCAAAAGTGAACCAGGCCTTTTTACTGTGAAAATGGCACTTTGGGACTGTGAAAGTGACATTTTGGCCCTGTTGTCCCAAACTGCCCCAGCACTTCCCACATTGCTCAAAGTGGCTAGCTTTCATCCCAACACAGTTTATAGGGCCATACGGTACATAGTTTTCAAGTTACAGACTAAGCTAAGCAAAAGTGAACCAGGCCTTTTTACTGTGAAAATGGCACTTTGGGACTGTGAAAGTGACATTTTGGCCCTGTTGTCCCAAACTGCCCCAGCACTTCCCACATTGCTCAAAGTGGCTAGCTTTCATCCCAACACAGTTTATAGGGCCATACGGTACATAGTTTTCAAGTTACAGACTAAGCTAAGCAAAAGTGAACCAGGCCTTTTTACTGTGAAAATGTCACTTTGGGACTGTGAAAGTGACATTTTGGCCCTGTTGTCCCAAACTGCCCCAGCACTTCCCACATTGCTCAAAGTGGCTAGCTTTCATCCCAACACAGTTTATAGGGCCATACGGTACATAGTTTTCAAGTTACAGACTAAGCTAAGCAAAAGTGAACCAGGCCTTTTTACTGTGAAAACGGCACTTTGGGACTGTGAAAGTGACATTTTGGCCCTGTTGTCCCAAACTGCCCCAGCACTTCCCACATTGCTCAAAGTGGCTAGCTTTCATCCCAACACAGTTTATAGGGCCATACGGTACATAGTTTTCAAGTTACAGACTAAGCTAAGCAAAATTAATCTTTTTTTTTTTTACTGTGAAAACGGCACTTTGGGACTGTGAAAGTGACATTTTGGCCCTGTTGTCCCAAACTGCCCCAGCACTTCCCACATTGCTCAAAGTGGCTAGCTTTCATCCCAACACAGTTTATAGGGCCATACGGTACATAGTTTTCAAGTTACAGACTAAGCTAAGCAAAAGTGAACCAGGCCTTTTTACTGTGAAAACGGCACTTTGGGACTGTGAAAATGACATTTTGGCCCTGTTGTCCCAAACTGCCCCAGCACTTCCCACATTGCTCAAAGTGGCTAGCTTTCATCCCAACACAGTTTATAGGGCCATACGGTACATAGTTTTCAAGTTACAGACTAAGCTAAGCAAAAGTGAACCAGGCCTTTTTACTGTGAAAACGGCACTTTGGGACTGTGAAAGTGACATTTTGGCCCTGTTGTCCCAAACTGCCCCAGCACTTCCCACATTGCTCAAAGTGGCTAGCTTTCATCCCAACACAGTTTATAGGGCCATACGGTACATAGTTTTCAAGTTACAGACTAAGCTAAGCAAAATTAATCTTTTTTTTTTTACTGTGAAAACGGCACTTTGGGACTGTGAAAGTGACATTTTGGCCCTGTTGTCCCAAACTGCCCCAGCACTTCCCACATTGCTCAAAGTGGCTAGCTTTCATCCCAACACAGTTTATAGGGCCATACGGTACATAGTTTTCAAGTTACAGACTAAGCTAAGCAAAAGTGAACCAGGCCTTTTTACTGTGAAAACGGCACTTTGGGACTGTGAAAGTGACATTTTGGCCCTGTTGTCCCAAACTGCCCCTAGCACTTCCCACATTGCTCAAAGTGGCTAGCTTTCATCCCAACACAGTTTATAGGGCCATACGGTACATAGTTTTCAAGTTACAGACTAAGCTAAGCAAAAGTGAACCAGGCCTTTTTACTGTAAAACGGCACTTTGGGACTGTGAAAGTGACATTTTGGCCCCGTTCATTCCCTGTTGTCCCAAACTGCCCCAGCTCTTGCCACAATGCTCAAAGTGGCTAGCTTTCATCCCAACACAGTTTATAGGGCCATACGGTACATAGTTTTCAAGTTACAGACTAAGCTAAGCAAAAGTGAACCAGGCCTTTTTACTGTGAAAACGGCACTTTGGGACTGTGAAAGTGACATTTTGGCCCTGTTGTCCCAAACTGCCCCTAGCACTTCCCACATTGCTCAAAGTGGCTAGCTTTCATCCCAACACAGTTTATAGGGCCATACGGTACATAGTTTTCAAGTTACAGACTAAGCTAAGCAAAAGTGAACCAGGCCTTTTTACTGTAAAACGGCACTTTGGGACTGTGAAAGTGACATTTTGGCCCCGTTCATTCCCTGTTGTCCCAAACTGCCCCAGCTCTTGCCACAATGCTCAAAGTGGCTAGCTTTCATCCCAACACAGTTTATAGGGCCATACGGTACATAGTTTTCAAGTTACAGACTAAGCTAAGCAAAAGTGAACCAGGCCTTTTTACTGTGAAAATGGCACTTTGGGACTGTGAAAGTGACATTTTGGCCCTGTTGTCCCAAACTGCCCCAGCACTTCCCACATTGCTCAAAGTGGCTAGCTTTCATCCCAACACAGTTTATAGGGCCATACGGTACATAGTTTTCAAGTTACAGACTAAGCTAAGCAAAATGAATCTTTTTTTTTTTACTGTGAAAATGGCACTTTGGGACTGTGAAAGTGACATTTTGGCCCTGTTGTCCCAAACTGCCCCAGCACTTCCCACATTGCTCAAAGTGGCTAGCTTTCATCCCAACAAAGTTTATAGGGCCATACGGTACATAGTTTTCAAGTTACAGACTAAGCTAAGCAAAAGTGAACCAGGCCTTTTTACTGTAAAACGGCACTTTGGGACTGTGAAAGTGACATTTTGGCCCCGTTCATTCCCTGTTGTCCCAAACTGCCCCAGCTCTTGCCACAATGCTCAAAGTGGCTAGCTTTCATCCCAACACAGTTTATAGGGCCATACGGTACATAGTTTTCAAGTTACAGACTAAGCTAAGCAAAAGTGAACCAGGCCTTTTTACTGTGAAAACGGCACTTTGGGACTGTGAAAGTGACATTTTGGCCCTGTTGTCCCAAACTGCCCCTAGCACTTCCCACATTGCTCAAAGTGGCTAGCTTTCATCCCAACACTGTTTATAGGGCCATACGGTACATAGTTTTCAAGTTACAGACTAAGCTAAGCAAAAGTGAACCAGGCCTTTTTACTGTAAAACGGCACTTTGGGACTGTGAAAGTGACATTTTGGCCCCGTTCATTCCCTGTTGTCCCAAACTGCCCCAGCTCTTGCCACAATGCTCAAAGTGGCTAGCTTTCATCCCAACACAGTTTATAGGGCCATACGGTACATAGTTTTCAAGTTACAGACTAAGCTAAGCAAAAGTGAACCAGGCCTTTTTACTGTGAAAATGGCACTTTGGGACTGTGAAAGTGACATTTTGGCCCTGTTGTCCCAAACTGCCCCAGCACTTCCCACATTGCTCAAAGTGGCTAGCTTTCATCCCAACACAGTTTATAGGGCCATACGGTACATAGTTTTCAAGTTACAGACTAAGCTAAGCAAAAGTGAACCAGGCCTTTTTACTGTGAAAACGGCACTTTGGGACTGTGAAAGTGACATTTTGGCCCTGTTGTCCCAAACTGCCCCAGCACTTCCCACATTGCTCAAAGTGGCTAGCTTTCATCCCAACACAGTTTATAGGGCCATACGGTACATAGTTTTCAAGTTACAGACTAAGCTAAGCAAAAGTGAACCAGGCCTTTTTACTGTGAAAATGGCACTTTGGGACTGTGAAAGTGACATTTTGGCCCCGTTCATTCCCTGTTGTCCCAAACTGCCCCAGCTCTTGCCACAATGCTCAAAGTGGCTAGCTTTCATCCCAACACAGTTTATAGGGCCATACGGTACATAGTTTTCAAGTTACAGACTAAGCTAAGCAAAAGTGAACCAGGCCTTTTTACTGTGAAAATGGCACTTTGGGACTGTGAAAGTGACATTTTGGCCCTGTTGTCCCAAACTGCCCCAGCACTTCCCACATTGCTCAAAGTGGCTAGCTTTCATCCCAACACAGTTTATAGGGCCATACGGTACATAGTTTTCAAGTTACAGACTAAGCTAAGCAAAATGAATCTTTTTTTTTTTACTGTGAAAATGGCACTTTGGGACTGTGAAAGTGACATTTTGGCCCTGTTGTCCCAAACTGCCCCAGCACTTCCCACATTGCTCAAAGTGGCTAGCTTTCATCCCAACACAGTTTATAGGGCCATACGGTACATAGTTTTCAAGTTACAGACTAAGCTAAGCAAAAGTGAACCAGGCCTTTTTACTGTGAAAACGGCACTTTGGGACTGTGAAAGTGACATTTTGGCCCTGTTGTCCCAAACTGCCCCAGCACTTCCCACATTGCTCAAAGTGGCTAGCTTTCATCCCAACACAGTTTATAGGGCCATACGGTACATAGTTTTCAAGTTACAGACTAAGCTAAGCAAAAGTGAACCAGGCCTTTTTACTGTGAAAACGGCACTTTGGGACTGTGAAAGTGACATTTTGGCCCTGTTGTCCCAAACTGCCCCTAGCACTTCCCACATTGCTCAAAGTGGCTAGCTTTCATCCCAACACAGTTTATAGGGCCATACGGTACATAGTTTTCAAGTTACAGACTAAGCTAAGCAAAAGTGAACCAGGCCTTTTTACTGTAAAACGGCACTTTGGGACTGTGAAAGTGACATTTTGGCCCTGTTGTCCCAAACTGCCCCAGCACTTCCCACATTGCTCAAAGTGGCTAGCTTTCATCCCAACACAGTTTATAGGGCCATACGGTACATAGTTTTCAAGTTACAGACTAAGCTAAGCAAAAGTGAACCAGGCCTTTTTACTGTGAAAATGGCACTTTGGGACTGTGAAAGTGACATTTTGGCCCTGTTGTCCCAAACTGCCCCAGCACTTCCCACATTGCTCAAAGTGGCTAGCTTTCATCCCAACACAGTTTATAGGGCCATACGGTACATAGTTTTCAAGTTACAGACTAAGCTAAGCAAAAGTGAACCAGGCCTTTTTACTGTGAAAACGGCACTTTGGGACTGTGAAAGTGACATTTTGGCCCTGTTGTCCCAAACTGCCCCAGCACTTCCCACATTGCTCAAAGTGGCTAGCTTTCATCCCAACACAGTTTATAGGGCCATACGGTACATAGTTTTCAAGTTACAGACTAAGCTAAGCAAAAGTGAACCAGGCCTTTTTACTGTGAAAATGGCACTTTGGGACTGTGAAAGTGACATTTTGGCCCCGTTCATTCCCTGTTGTCCCAAACTGCCCCAGCTCTTGCCACAATGCTCAAAGTGGCTAGCTTTCATCCCAACACAGTTTATAGGGCCATACGGTACATAGTTTTCAAGTTACAGACTAAGCTAAGCAAAAGTGAACCAGGCCTTTTTACTGTGAAAATGGCACTTTGGGACTGTGAAAGTGACATTTTGGCCCTGTTGTCCCAAACTGCCCCAGCACTTCCCACATTGCTCAAAGTGGCTAGCTTTCATCCCAACACAGTTTATAGGGCCATACGGTACATAGTTTTCAAGTTACAGACTAAGCTAAGCAAAATGAATCTTTTTTTTTTACTGTGAAAATGGCACTTTGGGACTGTGAAAGT